>NC_140969.1:38092299-38097299 GCF_056783735.1 Eptatretus burgeri | reverse complement strand
TGAGCGTATCAGTATGTAGTAATAGTTGTAGTAGTACGTCCATGTCAGTAGTAGTTGGTGAGCGTGATGGGGAGGGTGTGGGTGATGATGGATCCTCGTTGCGTCCACAAATAGGAGACTACTTTGCACCATTGTTCGATGTTCTTTTCGGCTAATTTTTTTTCTCATTCCCACAATGAACTATTTTTTTGTTTCAGTTTTTAAAGTGTTCAAAATGACTTGGACAAATGCATAATGTACTAGTAATGAACACAGAACGCTTCGATAATTTATAGATAAGTTATACCAACGATTGATTAGCGTGTTTTAGGCGTCCACAACCTATGCCCAATGATAGTCTAACGTATGCATAGCGTGGCAGCGTATCGTCGACGATTACGTGAGGTTTTATATTCATAGGCTGCAACTTCACTATTAATAAATGGCTGTCACTCGCCTATTGTTTTTGGACGCTGGTGCTCGGCAATTGAAATCGTTTTCATTGAACGAGTTAAATCGCTTCCACAGCACTGCAGTCACGGCACCAACAGCAGCAGGCTCAGTGCCAGCCTCATGCCAGGCTCAAGCGGATCCCTGTAGAAGGTGTACTGCTTGGTTATCCTTGGACCCACTCTGGCTCGCAGCTCGTCGAACATCGCTGGGGGCATTCGCAGGAAGTTGATGAAGGATGCATGGTCCTTGTTCCGGAGTTCCACCATGAGCTGGTCATATATGCCGTAATGGCGTCGCCTCCCGATCCATGGTCTGACGCAGTTCCTTCTCCTCCGTTCACGTCTTCTCCCGGCTCGATTGGCACGCAACTGGTGCAGTGTCAACTCGATGAGGTCATGTTGATGTTCGAGGACAGGTAGTTATTGTGGTCTCAGCCTTGCCGTATCCTCCATCTCTCGGAATGACATGGACATGTACTCACCACGAAGTCTAAAAAAAAAAGACGGGTTCCTCCTGCAAAGCCCCTTTTTATATACCAATTCCCCTAAACGCTGCCAATACGCCATTATACGGTATCTGTAAGTTAGAAACGCATTCAGTAAGTTCTGTGGTCGTCCTGACGATGTCCTGAAGATTTGGGGGGGGGGGAGGGGGAGAAGATTGAGGACTTGAAGAAAAAAAGCGGAGCCGCAGACCTCGGGTGGGGAAGAGGGGGCCGGTGGGTTGAGGACTTGAAGAAGAATGGGTGTGGAGGACAGAGTTGGATGAGGGGGCAGAATTGGGAAAGGGGGGTTGATCCTCTGGTCGGGGGGGGGGTTGAGGACAGGGTTGAGGGTGGTGGTTCAGGACTTGAAGGAAGGAAGGAAGGTGGAGCTGTGGGGTTGGGAAGGGGGTTGAGAACTTGAAGAAGGGGTGGGGGGTGTGGAGAACAGAGTTGGAGTGGGAGATGGGAACAGAGAAGTGGCAGAGTTTGGAAATTGGGGTTGAGGCTTTGGGAGGGGGTTGAGAACTTGGGGTGGAGAGGGGGCTTGAAGACTTGTGGTTGAGGACTTATGGCTGGGAGGGTGAGGATGACAGCACGTTTATATAAATTGGTATAAACTGCAATTTATTTATTTATCTGAATAATGACATGAAAATACAAGAACTCAATTTGTTACAACTGATAACATTTTACAGCCCTCATGGAAGAAAAAAAAAATAGCAATCAGACCAGAAAGGAAATTTGTCCATGTAAAAAAAAACAGGTAGTTGCTATGTAAAGGGCATTATAAAATGGATTTTCGTAGAGGGGAATTTTAAGTGGCCGTAAAGAACAAGTGACTATTCTGAAATGGCGGTTGTTGAGTTGGGTTTTTAGCTCACCTGGAATGTAGTTCCGGGGAGTTTATGGGATGGCGCATCGTCTGTCAGTCTACAAATACTTACTTATGTGATTTTTAAAAAATTTCTTTTGACCATACTGAGATTCCATGTTGGTACAATTTATTATTTTAGCAACAAAACCTTGGAAAACAGTAATAATGATCATATTTTTACACAATATCAAATACCTGTCTCCGTGTTGAAAAGACACACATCTCCGGTATGGTAGCCACATGCCAACCATCCCCCATCGTCCTTCACCGCCATGCACAAAACACGACGAAGCCGAGTCTGCTTACCACCTTCAAACTCCATCACAGGACGGCCGAGCCCACCTGACCACACAGTTACCTGCAAGCACGCTCGTAAATGTACAAATCACAAACCATCTCTGAACAAGCAAGTGGCGAGAGAGAGGGGAAACGGTACAACAGCAAGAACAATTCATGGTTCCATCCCACATCAAAATCAAATTTCCTCTATTGCACTTCATTTAGAAGCAAAGTCTCAAAGCACTTTACAGAGAAGGTAAAGGTAAGAAAATTAAATATCCCTGCCTTTACCACCCCCCGCCATGACTGTTCGGAGCGAGTGTGGCAGGAGCTGTAAAAAATGCTGAAGCAGCCACTTTGTGACCGGCTGGTGTAGAGGTGGATTTCCTCTTTCTGTAATTTTGTAATCAATCTCATTGAACATCGGCATTAATAAGAACTGTAATCTCATTAGCCACTGAATATTAATTGAACTCATCTTGATATAACTCGTATTAATAGAACTCGTATAATGGTTAAAAGAGAACCCAAAGGAAATGTAATCACCCCTGTCTTCTTATATTCCTGTGCTCATCAATCAATGTGCTTGCTATTGATCCAAAATGTATTTGTGAAAGTAATTAAACCCGATGACTTGGAGATGCTGGATGAGCTCTCATCAACCATAATTACATTATTGATTAAACAAATCAATATATGATATAACATATCATTTGTTACCTGAAATAACATGAATTCATTTTACTTGGAATTCAATGGATACGTCTTGTGGCTCCATGTATTGCAGCTTGCACGGATGATTGTTGATGTTCGGCAAAGCTGAGACCGCCTGGGAAACATGTCAGAGTGAGAAGAGTCGCCAATTCCCCTTGTACTTTCTCAGCAGCTGGATGCACTCAACTTCGTCACTCCATTTTGCAACCTTGAGAGTTGGTGCTCTATTGTGATGGGTGGTCCGGCAAGTGAGGCCTGTGGCTGACCTGAGCTCGACCAGATATGTTCTTCTCCCATCCCGTTTCTATGGAAACCCTTTCTCTTCTTCTATGGGGGACGAGCCACACTCAGATTTATTTAATTCAATATCTATGGGAAAGTTCAAGCTGCGGCAATTTTCTTCTATCCTGTGTTTCACCCATCTATTCCCTCCACCCATCCTTGCTCCTATATAAGAGGGATTCCTTTTGAGCTGCTGTTAGTGAAGTTCATTGAATACAATTCGTGTTCTTCCTCCGTATATACGTAATTAAAGATTCTCCTCTGTAACCTAACCTGAGGGTCTCCAAATTGACATTGAGCCATTGTGGTGGACAATAACTCAATTTCCAATCGCATGCTCGAGCGGTCTTATTCAGAGCACGAGCTAACCACACGCCAGTCATCAGGATTTTAACGTAATTTAGATCCCTCAGGGAGAATCCAGTTATTCCAAAACGAATGCCACACGGTCGGCAGACAGAACAGAGCAGGTCCGCACAACTTAGGGAATAGGAATTTATTAAATATACAAGACTCAAACACGAGACATTTATATACAGATCCAGATGAGGACAAACGTTCAAGGACAATAATTAATTAATTGATCCTTATATTACAATAAATTATTTATTATTTAGTGGCCAGGGCACAAACTACACACACACACACACACACACACACACACACACACACACACACACACACACACACACACACACACACACACACACACACACACCAGGCAAGGATTGTTCAAAGCTTAAATATCCGATGGAACAGTTGGAAGAGCATTATAGAGCAGGGCAGACTCGTACCATGCGGAGATTACAGCCCAGCAAATCATCCCCCCCCCCCCCGACGTCACATCCCCGGGTCCACGCCGATGCCCAAGGGAGGAGAGAGAAGGGAGCAAACTGTGCCACGTGCTGGGCAACCTTGCATTCTTTAGCCTTTCAGTTGTCCCTTCACCCTATCTTACCCGGCCCTCACCAGTTCGGCATCAAGGACAGATTACACAACATCCTTACTCGAGACAAGAAAAAAAAAGTAAAAAGAGGTATGAAATCTCAAAAAAAAAAAAAAAAAAAACTAAACAAGGTAAGAATGGCACCACAATCTTCATGGAATACCATCACAACATATTTTGACATTTTACTTTTGCTGTGGGATTGTGATGGATAAAGAAGAATAACAATGATGAATTCTTCTTCATTACGATACCACAATCCTCTTCTGGTTCACCATGAGGATATCTTTTGACATTTTACTTTTGTTGAGGGATTGTGACAGAGCGATGTCAAAATATATCGGGAAGCTAAACCATAAGAGGATCGTGGTGTTGTTTTGTAGCATCATAATGTTGTGTCATTCTTCAGTTATTAGTCTTCTTCATCCATCACAATCCCACAACAAAAGTAAAATGTCAAAAGATGTGGTGATGGTAATCTATAAGAATTGTGGTGTCGTATTGTGGAATTGAATTGTGGGGTCATCCCTACCTTGTTTGGTTGTTTTGTTTTTGATATTTCATCCCTCTTGTGTTTATACTTCTTTTTTTAGATCCTCGTGGAGGATCTCTAAGTCTTACTCACGTTGTTGTTCTTCTGCTTGTTCTTGTGACTTTTTTGTTTCACAGCCTACAGTTTTCATCGAAACTTCCTGAAACTTGGCGTATATATGTAAAAATACCCTGTGCAGACAGTAACCATCTCCGATTTTGAAAATTCCTCCTAGAAAAAAAGTTACGACGTCAAAATATCTCCGCTAATGGAAATCGCCTAAAAAATCTCTCCGAAACTAGGCAAGCTTTTGAATTCTGTTTGTGGGAATCGAACAGGGCATTAGCAGAGATGAATTACCGCACATATTATGATACATCACTATGACGTCATATCAATTTTTATGGCATCATTCCTATTTTTTGACATTTTTTGTTTCACAACCCAGAGTTTTCAT
>NC_140969.1:38022299-38084799 GCF_056783735.1 Eptatretus burgeri | reverse complement strand
GGCAGTTAGGGGGGAAGGAGCCATCGAAAGGTTCTTGACTCTGTAGACAAAACTTGTGCATCATCACGGCAGCCCGCATGAACATAAGTGCATCCTCTTGACCAATTTGTGACCTATATGTCTTGGCAAGCTCATCAGCCACCTTCAATTTGTGAGATATGTAAATATCCTTCCTGCCTTCATTCCCATTGGAAAACTCATCCCATTCAGGTAGGAAGTTGAGAAGGTGATCCTTGAATCGAGTTGAGTGTGGCTCTTTTTTATCTCTGCATGGGTGACCTTGCTCACTCATAACCTTTTGATACATCTCGCGTAGCTCTGAGAGCTTGAATAAGGTGGTGTCCGAATGTTCGATAAGGGTTATAATTTGAGCGCAGATGATGGGATCGAACGGCGGAGGTGTGGGACCCACCAAATCGCGTCGCTCGGCAGCGTGAGCGGAGTCTCGCAAATGTACATAACACTGATGGTGATAATAGGCATCAGCTGCATGCGCATCAGATGCTACGGCAACCAGTCTGCCAAGTAAATTAAAAGTTTTTGTTGGTCTTTGCCCAACTCTTTAGGTTGGCAACTACGACATCAGTTACTACCTTGTGGAGCGTGGCCTGGCCCACCCCCTCACAGATTATACAACACATGATATTGGCCCGAGGCTGAAATTCCCCAGATGACCTGAGTTTTTTCAGACTATTCTGAGAGCCAGCTTCTCTGTCTAGCTTCTCTCTCTCCCGTTTGACTCGAGAACTACTCCAATAACTCCTGCACGTTTTGTGATACCAAGCCTTATGCAATTTAAGAGTTGCTGCAATACCTGAGCCATCATTCAACTGACGAATCGTGACATTGATACCAGAAGGAAGATTATTGTCATTGAGAGCTTTGAAGTCTGAGATTTCTCTCAAGTGATACAAGTCCCTCCTCCTGAGGTGTTTGCAAGGCTTGTTCAGTTTTGTCCGATTGACAAAGACAACAGAGTCCCCAGTTCATAATTTCGGTAGAAGACATAGCTTGACAGTCATGTATTACTAGTCCATTATAATATTATGTAGACTCGTCATCGCAATGAACTTTCATCTAGGGTGTCTCATGAGATAGGGTAGATGTCAGCTCCGAATGACATCAGGCACCACTGCCGCTACTGGAAATGTTGATGATCACAGACTTGGTATTATCTGAAAAATATTCAACGTAAAAATAAACCAAAAAGGATATGACATACAACTCAAAATTTGTAAACAGTTTTAAAAATACTCAATTCAGAATGATCTACCTACACTGAGCCACGTCATTGTCCAATACCAGAAACTTTAATTAACTGCATGCGACATCACCTAACAAAATAGGAAAATTGGTTCGCATTTAGGATGTCATGCGAAATACACACATTCTGTGGAGAAGATCTCAACTTGTGTGACATACAGCTAATAATGGGAAAGGATTTAGGCTACTAAATTGAAGTACAGTCAGCAGATAAAAACAACAAAACAATCAATCAATACCTGGTAGCTATATTTCAAAAGCTAACAAGAAATTTAAATTGTAGGCTGCACATGGCTGCTACTGGAAGGAAGTGAATGTTTATTATTTTATATCCAGAGAAGTGCAGGAGCAAATATATATATATATATATATATATATATATATATATATATATATATATATATATATATATATATATATATATATATATATATATATATATATATATATATATATATGGGCACTTTCACAGTAAAAGTTGAGTTAAGGTGGTTCGGAACGTCTGTTTATTAAGTGGGTGGGCTATTTTACCATTAACTGGTGTCATCTACTATTTCTCATAATATACGAGTTCACAGGAGCTCGTAAAATAACAGAAACAAATGGCATATTTTGACTTTTCTACCCAAATACTAGTATTTAATGGGTAAATATTTTGAAGTTTTAATATTTTTTTGGATCTGGGATGACGCACCAGAAACACTGGGTTTGACCCCAGAATGACCTTTAGGGTGACCTTGAGGGGTGACCTTGACCTCAAATCATTGAAATAAGACCAGTATCAGATTCCCATACCCTGAAAATCCCTAAAACATGGTATTATTCATGATTCAGCCCTTTTGGATTTTTAACTAGATTTACCTCTAACCCGAGTGGTGGCCATATTGGATTTGGCCAATATGGCGGCCCGGGGGGCGCCCGTCAAAAATCGAAAAAGTATGGTATTGGCGACATCTGGGCCAAAATTGGTGCTTTTGGAAGAATGTGAACCAAACGGCCCCTTTTATGCCCTAACAGCCCTGACTATACCGGATTCGATGATAATCATGACCATCCACAACACCGCCTTCCTACGGCATACAAAAAAAAAGGACAATCATTATATAAATCTGAAGTCCTTATCACAGGTAAAAATTAACCATCGTATGTGAGTACAGTCCATGCTAAGGCCTCAAACTTTACTAGCTATTATGTACCCCAGACATGTAAAATAATGAAGGAAACAATTGTGAAGAATTGAGATTTTGAACAGTGCTTAATGGGTGTGTGAATTTCAAAAATGGTCATAGACATGAACCAAGAAATGCACAGAAAGCACTAAATCATTAATAACCAGTCAATCAACTTCAACGGCACTCAGTTGAGCGCGCACCTCCACCAGGCTGAACAGTTCACGTTTTGTATCCCACTGATGGGCCAGACATGGATGCAGACTTTAACCAAATTCTAATCTGCTTGTTCTCGTCACCAAACCAGATCATCCACCAAGTTGTGTCATATTTCATCAACAACGTTTTAAAATATTGTGCTATACAGTCACCCCCCGTTTATTGCGGGGGTTACGTTCCAAACCACCCTCCCCCCCCCACGAGAAGTGAAAATCCGCGATGAATGGATGCCTCCTAAAAAAGAAAAAAAAAAATCGACTCGTCTGGTCTGGTCGGCTTGGCAATGATCAGGTTCAAGGTGCCGGAGATAGACTCGTCTGGTCTGGTCGGCTTGGCAATGATCGGGTTCGAGGTGCCGGAGATCGACTTGTCTGGTCTGGTCGGTTTGGCTGTGCTCGTCCAACCGAGGCAAACCTTTTTCCTTCCCGAAGCATATATCGAGCACTTTAACCTTCTCCTGGAGCGTCAGGACCTTCCTCTGGCGCTTTGGTTCCTTACCAGAAGCCGTAGAAGGTGCAAGGCGTTTGGGCGGCACCGTCAGGCTTGGAGAAAAAAACGAAGAAAATATTCGAAGTTCACAAGCGAAACTTTGTCTCGTGCGTTGTGTGACTGGTCGAGCACCACGCGTTATAATTTATTGCTTAAATAATTTATATTTTATATATTATTACCGTGATATATCAGGGGAATCCGCAGAAAAAAAATTAGTTAGGTTCTAAGGGAAAACCCGCGATGAATCGGGGGCGCGATAGGTGAACCGCGATATAGCGGGGGATTACTGTATATCGTTTTTTGGCACCATCTCTCAATGTTGAAAAATAAATCACCTTAAATTTTTTTTTTAATATTCTTGCATCTGGATTTGGATCTTCACCAAAATCTAATCAATTCATCCTTGTCACACACACCCAACCTGTCCACCAAATTTTGTCCGAATTCATCCACAACTTTGAGATATCCTGCTCGCAGACAGACAGGGGTGAAAACATTTCCTCCGTCCCCCTCCGGTGGCAGAGGTGAAACCTCTTGTTTAGAATTCACAAGGGAATTTGACCAAAAAGACACCGTCATTTGTGAAGGACTACTGAAAGTTTTTTTTTTTTAATCGAAATGGAGAAAAATGCGTGATAGCGTCCAAGAAGTGGGTAAGTAAATAATGTTGACAAATTTTAGGTTGAAAATGAATATTTGATTATCATACAGGTCTTTTCTTTACTTCTTCTTTTTATTGTTACGGAGCTAAGCTGCACCTCAGATAGATTGAGGTGTGGAGCGGCTCTCCGGTGTGCCCTGGAAACAATGCACCCCAACTATGTGTGGGACCAATGTTTGCAAAACTTCCCACCCAGCAGCCCAAGCTCACCTTACAGTCTTGACCTGCCGAGATGAGCCAGCGGCCATCAGGACCAAATGTCAATGCATTCACCGGTCCTTGGTGGCCCATGAAGGTTCCAATTAAACAGGCCTTTTCCAATGACCACAGTCGAATCTCTCCATCCAAAGAAGAAGTGGCAATAAGGCGGCTAAAGGGATCGAAGGCTGAAGAACACACTGCTGCCTTGTGTCCACTTAGCACCTGAACAAGGACAACGCACATCATACTACATACAGTTCCGAACAAGTTCCATTTATCATTTTTAAAATTCGATTTTGATCCCAGCTACAGCTGGATCAGTTCTCACCTAATCAATTACCCCATGTGGCGAGGATTTTAAAATGAATTAAATCCTATGCTCTTCTCGCCAAAGAAAGCTGCATAAAGCAACCATGAAAAGCGACACAAGGTAAACCCTTTGCCGTTTCAAATGCTACTTGGGTTCCTCAACAGCTGCAAAACATTCACAAGTAGTACATACATGAGAAACACAATGCTACATGCCCAAATCAGCCACCAGACTTGTTTCATCATCTGTTGGAGAATAATTTGAGACAGCAGATATAGAAAACACGCACCACCGACGCTCTCCCAAGCATGGTCCGTGTGCAATGCCAATAGTAGTTAACATAATTAGCAATACCCAATCACATCTCTCAAATGTAATTGGAGGGGGCAACTTGAAATTTAAGTTGGATGCTTAAATTTGCTTAAAACTAAGTACAACTTAGTAGAACATTCCCCTGCACATCCAGAGAACAACAACCAACTTTCAATGCATTTCTTCGCACAAACGAACAGACATACTGTATGTTTCAATACATCCTCCACCCCCCCCTTGCCCCCACCTGTGATAACTGTCATTTTAATTACACAATAACACTGAGAATCGGCATATTTTAGAATTACATGTGCAACTTCCAGGAGTTTGGATTTCTTTTGAGCGACAACATCCGGTTTTCATTTTTTTTCTTCTTCTGTCCAGCGGTGCAGGAGTATATTCGGTGCAGGAGTATATTCGTAAGTAGAAGTCACCCACTTCCGATGCAAATTCTCCACTTGCACTTGAAAGTTAAAACCAAAGTTGAGGGTGGCCATCCCAACTTTGCAGAACATTTATCCATGCACACCCAGAGTGTAACCACCACTTTTCAACGCATTTTGTCCAGTGTTTTGGAGTGCATAAACTAAAGCATGTATGCAAATTAGCCATGCAGTTTTTGATCCTGTAAGGTTTTCAGACAGATACAATTATAATAAATGGATACCACTGGCAAATGCAATGCTCTTCCACCTGGAGCAGTGCAACACAATGCACATTTACATCGGCGTGGAGAAGTTGTCGTCGTCTCATCCCTCCCGAACCTCCGCGACTGAAATTTTTTTTCACAGCTAAAACCATGACGAGCACTCCCCAAGTTTTAACTCATTCCATCCAGCAGTTCAGAATGACAGGACAGACACCAATTCAATGGAAACACCATCTCATACAATTACGAGATAAGTAAAAAGGTATTTTACAACAACCACAAAGGAGGAAAAAAAAATACATATACGAAGTAATTACATTTTTTTTTAATGCACACAATTTATAATTAGATAATTCTCACCGCAGTCTTCTGCATATATGTTGTGTCCCACAGAGTCAGAGTTCCATCCCACGACCCAGCAATGAGCATCCGGCTCTGTGGGCACCACGAAACGCAGGACAGTGGGCGCGAGACCGAAAACTCCGCATGAAGGTTACCGCCCGAGACACGCCAAACCTGTAAGCAAACAAACAAACAAACATGGAAACTGCACATAAATAATCTCAAAATTCTATACGATCAGAAAAAGAAAAAAAGTTTCATCATTTCATCAAAAGCAATCTGATCACTTTGACATAACAGCTGCAGTATTTAATTAAAGCCTTGTTTGTTTCTCCCTCATCCACCTGTTGTGCCCCTCCTCAACTCCAAACATTGGCTCGTCCTCCATATACCGACCAGATATTTATCTGGACAAAGAGTGGAAATGATGCATGACATCTTTACAACCGAGGCGGTTCATCAAAAGGTGCGATTACACAATTTAACAAAGTTAACATCCTCAAATAGACATTTCCTATAAGGTGGATAACGGAATCATTTTCCCCTAAAAAAAAAAAAAAATCAATCACACGGTCAGCAGGCAATTTGTTTGCTTCCTTTGAGTAACAACTGCCTTCTGCTTCACTGTGAACAGCCAGCATCTTGGGGAAAGTCGTGTTTGTCCAAAACCATATTCTACGAACTTACTGGAGCAGTTTTTCTTTGTGGGGGGGGGGGGGAATCCAATCACCAACAACTATCTGTCATTCTGTAGGTCTGTCTCCATTACCAACTGTGGTGTCGTGGCCGAGGTGCGAACAGGCAGACACGAGCCGGAGGGTAACACAACTCCGCTTTATTGCCTCGAGCGAGAGGGTGGGTGTAGGATGCCCGTAACTCCGCTTTAGTATGCACTCGATGCACCCTACAGGCACACGACCTACAAGCCACTGCTAATGATACCACATGCTGCTAACTGGTGCTACAAGTCCCTAGCGGGTGAGTCGGGACATATGAAGCCATAACCACATGACCACCACCATCCATGACTTGGGGCTCCGCCCATACAATACATGCTCCGCCCATACACCACACCAACCACCATCATTTCAGATTTAATACCAGCATTCAAATAGGCCATTACCAGCCGTGTATACCCATCACTTCGCTGACGCGGTTAATAAAAAAAAAACAGCATGTTGCAATTTACAGATTGCACATCTATCTGTGAGTCTCAATGGGGATGTGAAAGGAAGTGAAATACACAAAAATAAAAAATAAAAATAAATAAAAGATTGATACCATGTTGTTGCTGTTGTCTGTGTCTCCTTCCATGTACGTACTATGATATATTTTTCTATTGCTTTGAGAAGTATAATGATGTATAATTTTGTGTCCTCCTCCTGTGTCCGTCACACTTTTTTTTCCTCAAGGTTTCTAGCTGTTGTACTGTTGGAATTGCTCCAAATCTTGCTTTTTCCTCTTCTCTCCAAGAAAGAAGGGCTTTTACAACAGGTATCTTATGATTAAACGGCCAAATCTTTGTTCCAATTAAATCGATTCATTGTTTTACACCAAAGTAAATAGATCATCATCTTTCCAATGGTACCATTTTATTATTCTATGACAACAGGAACCCTTTAGGATAAACTGACACACGTGCACGCACACACTTCTCCTTTTAGTAATAGATGGACAGAGGTGCAAGGTTTCACTGAAAATGATCAAGAGATGACAAGTATACGCAGTTACTTGTGAAGCATCGTCTCAAACATTTGACAAATCATGTGGGGTGCTGCAACCTCAATCCCACTCTTTCAACACTCTTAATATGTAGGCGGCATATACAGTCTTTGCAAGCTTTTCATTTTCCATTGGGTTCATTATGCTTCACCTATGGGGTATGTTTGCCGCACTGTTCTCTCTCTGGTGGGTATCTTGTGCCAGCTTTCCTTTCAACGATGGAGTACCACATCTCATTCGAAGCTCCTCCATCCTTCGAATTAGACGTGTACTCCATTGTTGAAAACGTTTTCACTTTTTATTTTTATCCTGTCCAACATTTTGCTCCATCCACTTTCACCAACTTTTCCCATTTCCAATTTCTCTTTATATGTGTTGTTGCATCAGGAGTGGTTTACGAAGTGTTTATTTATACCCCATTGCTCATCAACAATATCAAGTGCCTACAGAAGGTATTGACACCCGTTCACTTTTGTCACATTTTCTTGTGTTTCAACCTGAATTTAAAATGGATCAAATTTAAATTTTTACTCAAACGATCTACACAAAATACCGTATAATGCCAAAGTGAAAACATGTTCAATTATAAATTTTTACAAATCAATAAAAAAAATTAAAAACTGAAATGTCAAGTCAATAATTTTCAACCCCCTTGCTATGACACTCAAAATTGAGTTCAGGTGCATCCGATTTACTTTGATCATCCTTAAGACGTCTCTTCAACTTGATTTGAGTCCACCTGTGGCCAATTCAATTGATTGGACATTATTTATAAAGAAACACACCTTTCTATATAAGGTCCCACAGTTGACAATGCATGTCAGAGCAGAAACACCTCTGTGAAGTCCAAGGAACTATCTGTAGAACTCTGAGATAGAATTGTGAGGACGCAGAGGCCTGGGGAAGGGTATAAAACAATTTCTAGAGTGTTGAAAGTTCACAATAGCACAGTGAGCTCCATCATTAGGAAATGGAAAGAATATGGAACGACCCAGACTCTTCCTCGAGCTGGCTGTCCAACCACACTGAGCAACCAGGCAAGAGGACCTTGGTCAGGGAGGTGACCAAGAACCCAATGACCACTCTGACAGAACTGCAGAGTTCCTTAGCTGAGATTGGAGAACCTTCCAGAAGGACAATTGTCTCTGCAGCACTTCACAAATCTCAACTTTATGGGAGTGGGCAGATGGAAGCCACTCCTGAGAACAAGGCACATGACAACACACCTGGAGTTTGCAAAAAGGCAAGGGAAAGAATGTGAGAGCATGGGACAAAATATTCTGTGGTCTGATGAAACGAAAATTGAACTCTTTTGCCTGAATTCAAAGCGACTACATCCGATGGAAACCGAGCACAGCTCATCATCCATCGAACACCATCCCTACCATGAAGCATGGTGGTGGCAGTATCATCCTATGGGGATGCTTTTCAGTGACAGGGACTTTAAGACTTGTAAGGGAAGAGGGAACAATGAATGGAGCCAAATACAGGCAAATCATTGAGGAGAACCTGCTTCAGAGTGCAAAAGACCTGAGACTGCGTTGAAGATTTACATTCCAACAGGACAATAACCCCAAGCATACAGCCAAAGAAACACTGGAATGGCTTCAGTCCAAGAATGTGAAAGTCCTTGAGTGGCTCAACCAAAGCCCAGATATGAATCCCATTGAGAATCTGTGGAAAGACTTGAAGATTGCTGTTCACCGACGCTCCCCATGTGATGTAACCAAGTTTGAATGTAAAATGTACATTCATGTTTCGCTTCATGCATATTTATGTTCCACTCATTTCTTGCCTCATGAATATTTATGGTCCACCCATGTGTAGCGTCATCTCCACTGCAAAGGGGAGCAGACCATTCCCTGGACTGGCGGGACGTGTGGTTTTGTGGGAAAGGAACGTTTTTTTTTTACCGATGCTGTTGGAGTGTTTTAAATAAATAAAAGGTGATTTGAAACTCTGCAAGTTTTGGGTCAACTGCCAATAGCATTTTTATTCAAGAATCTGCACATGGAGGCCGTTCCAACTTGACAGAGCTTGAGCAAATCTGGAAGGAAGAATGGGAAAAACCCCCCCAAATCCAGATGTGCAAAGCTGACGCAGACATACCCAAGACTCAAAGCTGTAATCGCTGCCAAAAGCATTTCGAAGAAGTATTTACTCGGGAGGTTGAATACTTATGTGAAATTAGATACTTCTACGTTTCATTTTAAATTCATTTGCCAAATAAATTTCTAAAAACATGACTTCACTTTGTCATTATGGGGTATTTTGTGTCGATCAGTGATGTAAAAAATCTCAATAAAATCCGTTTTAGATTCAGGCTGTAACACAACAAAATGTGACAAAAGTCGAGGGTTGTGAATACTTTCTGAAGGTGCTGCATTTGTCAATTTATTCCGAGCTTTCTTTGCTTATGCCTATGTTTTATTTTATCCCCCCCCCCTTCTTTTCAAAAAAAAAACGGTTACATGAAGGCTCCGATTAAAAACTCTGACCACAATGGCATACCTCCACCAGGCTGACCAGTTGACATTTTGTATCCCACCGACTCACCTGATCTGCGTCCGGATCTTAACCAAAATCGAACTGGCTTGTTCTTGTCACCTCCCCAACTCATCCACCATGTTTGTTCCGAATCCGTCCACAACTTTTTTGAGATATCGTGCTGCACAGTGTGTTGTTTTTGGCCCTATCTCTCAATGGTGAATAATCACTTAAAAACTCCAGTATTCAAATGCGGATCTTCACCAAAATCGAATCAATTCATCCTCATCAAACAGCCAACCTGTCCATCAAGTTTTGTGTGAATTCTTCATTTTTTTTTTCTTTTTAAAACAACAACCCCAAACCTGTAGAACTCTGAGATAGAATTGTGAGGAGGCATAGATGTGGGTAAGGAGGCGACCAGGGTTGCGTCAGGAAGGGCATCCGGCGTAAAACATGTGCCAAATCACTATGCGGATCATACGGATGATCCGCTGTGGCGACCCCCGAACGGGAGCAGCCGAAAGAAGAAGAAGAAGAAGAAGAAGAAGAAGAAGAAGAAGAAGAAGAAGAAGAAGAAGAAGAAGAAGAAGAAGAAGAAGAAGAAGAAGAAGAAGAAGAAGAAGAAGAAGAAGAAGAAGAAGAAGAAGAAGAAGAAGAAGAAGAAGAAGAAGAAGAAGAAGAAGAAGAAGAAGAAGAAGAAGAAGAAGAAGAAGAAGAAGAAGAAGAAGAAGAAGAAGAAGAAGAAGAAGAAGAAGAAGAAGAAGAAGAAGAAGAAGAAGAAGAAGAAGAAGAAGAAGAAGAAGAAGAAGAAGAAGAAGAAGAAGAAGAAGAAGAAGAAGAAGAAGAAGAAGAAGAAGAAGAAGAAGAAGAAGAAGAAGAAGAAGAAGAAGAAGAAGAAGAAGAAGAAGAAGAAGAAGAAGAAGAAGAAGAAGAAGAAGAAGAAGAAGAAGAAGAAGAAGAAGAAGAAGAAGAAGAAGAAGAAGAAGAAGAAGAAGAAGAAGAAGAAGAAGAAGAAGAAGAAGAAGAAGAAGAAGAAGAAGAAGAAGAAGAAGAAGAAGAAGAAGAAGAAGAAGAAGAAGAAGAAGAAGAAGAAGAAGAAGAAGAAGAAGAAGAAGAAGAAGAAGAAGAAGAAGAAGAAGAAGAAGAAGAAGAAGAAGAAGAAGAAGAAGAAGAAGAAGAAGAAGAAGAAGAAGAAGAAGAAGAAGAAGAAGAAGAAGAAGAAGAAGAAGAAGAAGAAGAAGAAGAAGAAGAAGAAGAAGAAGAAGAAGAAGAAGAAGAAGAAGAAGAAGAAGAAGAAGAAGAAGAAGAAGAAGAAGAAGAAGAAGAAGAAGAAGAAGAAGAAGAAGAAGAAGAAGAAGAAGAAGAAGAAGAAGAAGAAGAAGAAGAAGAAGAAGAAGAAGAAGAAGAAGAAGAAGAAGAAGAAGAAGAAGAAGAAGAAGAAGAAGAAGAAGAAGAAGAAGAAGAAGAAGAAGAAGAAGAAGAAGAAGAAGAAGAAGAAGAAGAAGAAGAAGAAGAAGAAGAAGAAGAAGAAGAAGAAGAAGAAGAAGAAGAAGAAGAAGAAGAAGAAGAAGAAGAAGAAGAAGAAGAAGAAGAAGAAGAAGAAGAAGAAGAAGAAGAAGAAGAAGAAGAAGAAGAAGAAGAAGAAGAAGAAGAAGAAGAAGAAGAAGAAGAAGAAGAAGAAGAAGAAGAAGAAGAAGAAGAAGAAGAAGAAGAAGAAGAAGAAGAAGAAGAAGAAGAAGAAGAAGAAGAAGAAGAAGAAGAAGAAGAAGAAGAAGAAGAAGAAGAAGAAGAAGAAGAAGAAGAAGAAGAAGAAGAAGAAGAAGAAGAAGAAGAAGAAGAAGAAGAAGAAGAAGAAGAAGAAGAAGAAGAAGAAGAAGAAGAAGAAGAAGAAGAAGAAGAAGAAGAAGAAGAAGAAGAAGAAGAAGAAGAAGAAGAAGAAGAAGAAGAAGAAGAAGAAGAAGAAGAAGAAGAAGAAGAAGAAGAAGAAGAAGAAGAAGAAGAAGAAGAAGAAGAAGAAGAAGAAGAAGAAGAAGAAGAAGAAGAAGAAGAAGAAGAAGAAGAAGAAGAAGAAGAAGAAGAAGAAGAAGAAGAAGAAGAAGAAGAAGAAGAAGAAGAAGAAGAAGAAGAAGAAGAAGAAGAAGAAGAAGAAGAAGAAGAAGAAGAAGAAGAAGAAGAAGAAGAAGAAGAAGAAGAAGAAGAAGAAGAAGAAGAAGAAGAAGAAGAAGAAGAAGAAGAAGAAGAAGAAGAAGAAGAAGAAGAAGAAGAAGAAGAAGAAGAAGAAGAAGAAGAAGAAGAAGAAGAAGAAGAAGAAGAAGAAGAAGAAGAAGAAGAAGAAGAAGAAGAAGAAGAAGAAGAAGAAGAAGAAGAAGAAGAAGAAGAAGAAGATAGATCTGGGTAAGGGTATAAAGCAATTTCTATAAGTTATTATAAGCTACAAGTATAAAGCAAAAAGTTAAGACATCCTGTTCAGACAGACAGAGACAGGGGTAAAAAATAACCTCCGTCCAATTTCGGTGGTGGAGGTAACGAGAGAGTTCAAAGAACACCTTACCCTGAGCAATCTTGAGAAAAAGGATGTGGGAAGGGTCTTTCAAACTCTTCCTTTGCATTTTATACGAAACAAACAGCACGAGGCACTGCCATATTTGTCCGAATGCTGAATCTCTCAGTTCCTCTGCCGTCAGGGCATAACCGCATACATACTGTTGCGGGCCGGGGGTCGGGTGAGAAGACCACTAGGGGGGGGAAGCAATCTCGGCTCCCACCAGACTCCCCGGAATTGTAGGCCGTCGCACACGGATAATTCTGTGACGCGCGGGTCACTTAACCAACCATGGACGCCAATAACTCAACCGTGTGACCGAGGGTCCTTCCGTCTATGGGTTAATCGGGTTACCTAATTAATCACGTGATTTAATTACCGGGAAACACGCCCTCGGATCTTCTTCCGGATCGGATGCAGCCGAGCGACACTGCCAAGGATGTACCGGCTAAAAGGAACGGATCATTGGGAATAAAGTCCCAGCGAAGCTCGGATTCGGGCCATGCTGGATCAATGGAAGAAAAAGACAAAAATCAGCAGGGAACATTCCTAATAATGATTTATTACAATGAGAGAGGAATAGTATGTGGCACTATCAAGATTTATTGGGGTGTGTTGTTTAGAGATTGGGGAGAGAGGTGTGGTGCAGCAAATAAACAGGCAACATACAAAAGGGGACACAGAGCAGACGTAACATGAGAATAATAACAATAATAACAAAAACGATCTTCTGCAGTCTTACTTAAGCAGACAGTCATCAGGACACACACACACACACACACACACACACACACACACACACACACACACACACACACACACACACACACACACACACACACACACACACACACACACACACACACACACACACACACGAAGAGAAAGCATTGAAACAGGAAGGGAAAGGAGTTGAGGCTACGATCTCGGTACCTTTGTGCTTGATAGCACGATGCACCACCAATACGTTTCGGGGGTGATGCTCCGTGGTACCCGGCAGCTGGCACATTGTCTCTGGCTTCAACAGTGCGTGTGGAGACCGTGTTCGTGAAGGAGGTGCTTGAGTTGAGAAGCGGCGGAGTCCAGGGTGTGTGGACGGAGTGGTAGGCGGGACCAGGTTGGCGGGTGGGTTCGACGTGTGGACGGAGACGAGGAGGCGGAGTCCAGGCAGCAGGAGGCGGGCCGTGGCGATGTCGACGAGGGCGAGGTCAGAGAGAGAGGCGGAGGGACCGCTCCGACCTTTATAGGACTTGCAGCGCGGGGGGAGGGGCCACCCCGAAGGAAAATGTCATCACCTGAATTGGGCACTCCGATTGGCCCCGACCCCTCATGTGGCCCGCTAAATTTGGCTGGAAACCTCCTCACTTAGTTTCCGGCAAGGTCATCTCAGACAGCGGCAATATTCCGCTCCGACCCCACGACATGACACGAATCACCCACACCGAAATTGGCACGCGAATCATCCCACAAAAACCCCCGGGCCGCGCCCCGGCGACTGGCAGAGGGTCCCGCACACCCGCTCGGGCGTCCGACCAGCGCCGATCAACGCGCCCGCTCCGCACGTGCCAATGTGGCCCGCACTGTACATTCCCCGGCTCGATCGCAGCTTCGCTGACCGAAGAGACGAGAAGACGATCACCATCCATGGGGAATCCGCTGCTGCCAGTGAGGGCCGAAGGTACATCGTTATGGATAAATCCATGCATGTTTCACGAGCGGCGTACATGTCTGCCTTCGAGCACATTCGATACAGTGTGCGAGGTTCGGCCATTACGCACATGGTCACTGCTCGCATTCGCCCGATTCTGCTCACGTGTGCGCAGGGCGAACACCAATATCTATCAGATATTTGGTTGAAAAGGAACGCGCCACTTTTACTCCGCACACTCGTATCCCGCCCATGGCATGGAGTCGTCTTTATCGGCCTCCGTACGCGTTTCGTGCAGCGTGGGCGTCGTGCTGGCTTTGTTTCCCGTGTTGTGAAAAACACCATTCGTGCAGCCTAAGAGGTATATGTTCGTATGTCTTTTTAATGCAACCAGCAATCTTCCCCAGATCATCGGAAGCTCGAGTCGATAATCCCGCACTGCTAAGCGCACTGAATGACTCGCTGCACACATTGGGTTTAGGGCTCGCTTGGGAACGAGGGCTCTGTGCTGCCAATGCCCGCACGTCATCATTCCCTGCCACAGCGGCGCCACACGCGCTGGCCTCCATGAGGGCCCACCTCACAGCGAAGGCGCACGTGGCTCAGATTTATCTCAGGAATAAATAATCAGACAAAAAGAAGAGTAGGGACGAAATGAAGAAAAAAATTATGTAAGCAAACCCAGCTATGAGATCATCGCAATGCACTCCCTTGCCCCGCTAGACAAAAGGAAAGGGACTATCTTCACGTATATTAATGGAATAACTGTCTTGGGACCACTATCTGTTGGATGCATGCGGTTCCAAGAACTACAATACTTTGTCCAAGTACTGCTAAACAGAAGGTTTTTTGAAAGTGCCAAGAAGGCGATTTGTGTTCTTCAGTGTTCAAGTATATAATTCAATTGAAATAATAAAGGTTTTAAAAGCTGAATAAAATTTTTTTTTAAATTCGAAATTTATCATCATTGTTACGCCATCTTTCACAACACCCGAGTTAACAAGTTAAATAAGTTATTCATGCCCATTTGTGTCCTTTGTAACCACTAATAACAGTAAATTTCCTGTTTGGAATGTTTTTCGATTTTGTTTGACTGCCAGACAGGAATATACTCCTCTCTGTGTATGCACGATCGGGACTACGTTTTGCCAATTCCAGAGAAAAAGTACTGCTGAACTGCAGGTTTGTGTTCCAATTTGTGCTCTACAGTATTCGAAATATAAAATTAAATTGAAATGAAGTAGTTCCTCGTTCATAGACCGATGTCTGTAGGCAGAAAGACAGATAGACAGACAAAGTGAACCAATTGGTGAACCCCGCTTTTTGCTTCGCACGTGTAGATTATCAAGAACAAATATTAAGAACTGACCTTTACATTTCCATCCCAGGCACAAGAAGCAAGGAAGTCACCATTAGGGCAGATAGAACAACTTGTTATGCGGTCTTCGTGAGCTTTCACCTCCCAAAGTCTGAATGTTTAACAAAAGACAACAAAAAATCAACAACGATAAAACACCATCTTCATCTCGTGCATTTGACAAATTTTTCAAATCTGATTCAAACAAAACAGAAGATGCCAAATGTCCTCCCATCTCATTCAATGAAGATGTGCCGCTTCTTGCAACCAACTCCATGGAAGATTAAATGCAAAAAAACTCCCAAATTACAAAACAATTTGCCAAAGCAGATTAAAACATCGATGGAGACATAACAATTGCTGTCCTCCAAATTAAAAACTTTGCACACCAATGAAGGCAATTAAAAAAAAAACTCAAAATACATTGTTAATGCAAATACGCCACCTGAAAGCCTGCACATCCCAACATGAGAGAACACCAGAGGGAGAGGCTACACAGAGCGCCGACTCGGAAGTGAAGCAGCATGCCGACACTCCATCACCATGCACTTGCAGCCGGCACACATCCTGAGATAAAGCACATGGGGATAAATAAGCCCAATGAGAGAAAGGTTAATCTGCAATATCACAGCGACTATGGTATTATTTCAATGTCAAAACTCCAGCGTATCAACTCTCCCAAAAGGAAAAGGTGGCAAAAACTGCTTTGACTGCAGATTGAGAGTATACACCAAGACATGGTAAACCAGAGAGTTGGTGTCAAAGCCACCCAATGCTCGCCTGTTTATACATTTATCGTTTTTATTAAAAGACTAGTCTAATAATATTTTTTTATAAAGCATTGCAGTGAAGTCTGATCCAAATAAATTTAAAGCAATGTATGTATTTGTATATTGTAATCAGTAAAAAATAGTGTGATGGATAAAAACATTAGAAAGGAAATAACTTGCACCAAAAACTTGAACATTCTCACGCCGACGCTGACACTCACGCTGAAGGTATGTATCGCTATAGCTCTCTGTTCTTCAAACAGGCGAGCTAACAAATGACAATCTGCCTGGTTATTGGACGATGATGCAACTAACCTTACCTGGCCAGTGTTGGCTTTCAGAATGCACACACAGCCATCTGAGCATCCAAGGGCAAGAATGGCACCACCAGGTGAGAGTGCCATGCATGTCGCACCATCATGCACACGAGTCAGCACCCTAACAAACCAGAACAATTACAAAAATAATGTCAAAGTACATTAGAGCTACAACTCATCTTTACTTCCAGCATTGTAATACCTGTAATCTGACAAACATGCCCACCATGTACTGGAAGAGAACCAATCAAAAAGAGCATAAAAGGAGGATTTAAAAAGTTATTTTACATCAGTGGGACAAAGCACAAATGAAGCTGAAATTCTCAAAGTTAAAGTCATGAGGACATGAGAGCTCATCTGTAAGATCGCAAAATGTCACATCAATATCAAAGCACAGAATCTAGCCAGGTGATCAACCAAAAGATGTACTTTGAACGATCCTGGGGATCTACAGGTGAGTGTTGCAGAAAAGTTAATCGGTTTAACGTGAAGGACACATACTAGCTCGAAAAATAGTGCATTCTCCAAGCACCGCTCTAAAAGTAAGCGTTTGGGCTTTCCCATCCAAAATCCCACGTAATTAATAAAGCCCGACCTTGAGGTGGTCTTTGACTCTTGAGGTCTGTTCAGCCACTCAAGTAACCATTTCACTTCACCCTTCTCCAGAGATGCACCTGTTCTTGAATGGCCTTGTCCAGCTTGTTCATGTGATTTACTCAGAGCCCGATGCAGCTCTTGTGGTCTCGTCACAGTGGAACTGGACTCTAGGCCGAGAAGCTGACTCACCCGGTGAGCAACTGGCGAATCACGAGCTGTATTAAGGGCGTGTTGCCAGAATAAGCAAGGAGCTTGGGCCTGCAACTGGGCAAGCTCGTGGGCATTTTCACCGAGAAATGTTTGAAACGCAGAAACATCCGGAAAGCTTGCTCTGGCTTCTCGGGGTAGTTTTTTCACATTTGACTCTGGAGCAAAATACAATTCGGGTTTCATTAGCGATCAAATGAACATAACATATTGCTGCAATGACAGTCAAGCACCGTGAAAAAATTACTACTTCTATTTCTCGATTGTACTGCAACTATCGGTTCTGCATCCGTATCCTCCACCACACCCCCCAACCTTCCCCATTCCCACTTCACGAAAGACACAACCTTCAATTTAAAATTACCTTGTTGAAAGAAAGAAAAAAAATCTGCAAACACTGAGCACACGCCTCACCATACAGCTGGAAGTCTTCGAGGAGGTACAATGGAGAGCAAACTTGACACTTCATGGCCAGGAAAGGCAGACTAATCAAAAGGACACCAAGTTGAGCAAACTCTCCTGCACTCACCTGCACAATGATATACATGTCACAATCTCAGGAGGTAGCTCGACTCAAAACCAACAAGCACAAAGTTAAAATTCTATAAACATGATTTAATACAGGACAAATTAAAATGTACTATCTATACATGTACCTATATAGAAGAACGGAGGAGCAGTGGACATGGGGTGGAGGGATGAGGACTTCAAGAAGAAAAGGAGGGTGGAGGACAAGCAGAGAAGGGACAAAGTCCGGAAAGGGTGGTTGATGCTTTGGGTGATGGGGTTGAGGACTTGGGAGGGGGTACGGACTCAAAGGGGGAGGAGACCAAAGAGTTGGGGGAGGGGCAGAGAGGTGGGAGAGGGGGCTTGAAGACTTGAAAACACATTTTACATTAAGTGGAATTTCCATGGGTTCCTGGTATTATGCTGTCAAAGTACATTCCTAGCAAACTTCCGAAATATTCCACGCACTATTGGGAATGAATTCCCTTAAAACAGCCCATATATACACACACACACACACACACACACACACACACACACTCACACACACACACACACACACACACACACACACACACACACACACACACACACACACACACACACACACACACACACACACACACACACACACACACACGGTGAGTCAGAAGTAGCACCCAATTTCTGTCAGTTGATTGTTTGTTTTCCATTTGTATTACAGTGTACAAGAAGGTAGAAATAAATGAATGACATGTTTAACCATTTATTCAAGAAAAAATTATTACGGAACTGTACCAAGCTGTTTTACTTGCAATTTTCAAAGCGCCCTCCATCGTGATCGATGCACAATTGCAGCCGAGCAGGCACAGAGCGGCACACGTCTGCAGAGTTCGATATCAATTTCCTCAAACTTTGCAGTGATTTGAGCCTTCAATTCCTGAATGGTACGAGGCTTTTCACGATAAACAAGGTCTTTCATGAGCCCCCAAAGAAAGAAATCTGGAGGTGTAAGGTCTGGGGAGCGTGCCGGCCATTCGATCGGACCGCGGCGGCTGATCCACTTTCTGGGAAAGTTTTCATCAAGCCACTGACGAACATAACGTCCATAATGAGGTGGAGCTCCATCATGCTGGAAATAACAGTCCTGATTCTTGTATGCTGGGCCAAAAGAAGGTTTGCAGCATATCCAGGTAAATTTCTGCAGTGACAGATCACTCAAAGAATAAGGGTCCAATTATCCCTAATGGAGATATGGCTGCCCAAACTGTCACTCCAGGTAAATTTACCTCCATCTCAACTGTCACTCTTCGGTTATTCGCAGCCCAGTAGACAGAATTGTGTCTGTTAATTGTGCCATTGAGCTTAAAACGTGCCTCATCTGACCACCAAAATCAAAAATAAATAAATTACGAAAATTAATAATCTGCAAGACAATTAATAACGACATGACTTCCCAGAAAGAATCTGACAGCCGAAAAAACAGAAATCGGGCGCTACTTTTGACTCACCATATATATATATACATATATATATATACATATATATACATATATATACACACATATACATATATATATACATATATATACATATATATACATATATATATACATATATACACACACACACACACACACACACACACACACACACACACACACACACACACACACACACACACACACACACACACACACACACACAGTGATGGTTTAGAAGACCCCGGAGAGGCACATACAAGAACCCGAGTGCAGTTATCTCTAGTGTGGTATATTGTGGAGCTAAATTACCACTCCCCCGTAACAGTGAAAAGGGAATATGCATTGTGTTTGTGTCGCAGAATCAAACCTCATTGTGACCTATATCTATATCTCTCTACCCCTACCCCGACCCCCACCGCCACAACACATCCATACACACTTTGCAATACGCTCCATTGCAAAATCAAGTCAAGTTCCACATTGCAAGCTAGCGATCCACAGGAAAAAAAAAAAAACCACATTAAGACCCGTCAGTCAAGGCCGAGTGGAA
Organism: Eptatretus burgeri; assembly: GCF_056783735.1. Lineage (NCBI taxonomy): Eukaryota > Metazoa > Chordata > Myxini > Myxiniformes > Myxinidae > Eptatretus > Eptatretus burgeri. The sequence continues at coordinate 38,065,011 of NC_140969.1, read as the reverse complement.
GGACTGAATAAATGCCCCATGGGTCAGCATGAAGCAACGACTCACCCCACCACTCTGCCAGGCTTTGGGGATCCAACAGGTGCTGCCAAAAGACAAGGCAGGCTGGTGGGAAGGCAAAGCTGTGCCAAACCGAAGAAGCTGCTGGTCATCTACAACGCCACGCCTCTCCATGGCTTATTAAAACCCAGAGCAGAGGGCGGACCGAATCGAGGATTCGACATGAGCGGACTGGTGGGACGAGAGCAAGCTGGTGGCCAGAGGGCCGGTTGAGAGTGTGAGCGCGCAAGGTTCTGAGCAGGGAACGGGCCGAGCCAGTGGATATTTTCCAGATATGTTGGCCACAACACACTGATTTACACAACCTTTCTTTGGCTTTCCCTTTGAATGCACAAAGCATCACCGAGCACCCTTTGTCCTTCTCAGTGCTGACTTACTAACTCACACCTCACACTGCTTCCTCTAAGCCACACAGTCACCACATGCACCTCTCCCAACATGTCGCATAACACCATCTGCCCTCCCCTTCTTTCCCCCCACTCCCACCCCACCTTTTAAGTGGGACCAACGCAAGTCCGCCGGCTTACATACGGTGAGTGAGAGGCTGACAATATATGCCTCAAACTTTATCTTTCTCTCTATCCCTCTTTCTTACCTCGTTTCCCCGGAATGACTGAGGTGCCCATGCTGTAGAAACTGTGACTCGGTTATTAAAGAAGACTGGGCTTCTGTGCTTAGGATACGAGCATTTCTTATGTGATACTGCTTGTTAACATTACAAACCGTTTCTCAAACTGTCCTTTTGTCAATTTCCATTGGTGAGAACATTGTGTGTGAATAGCAACAGGGAGTTCAACCCTGACATTTTGGTACGGTCAGCCATTAGCCAACATTCCATTAGCATTAGCAGCCATTACCAATGCTTAAGGTATTGCTCGGCCGTTTGATTAATCACAGTGGAGTGTTGAGTGCACGGTGCTCGATCTGGAGGGTTTAATTCACCAGAAAGGTAAAGTGGAGTTAGACCATGGACAATGCCCCAATGAAACGTCACAGATGGCGTCTGTGGAGGCTTAGCAACCTGCTGTCCTAATGATGTCCTAACAAGGGCAAAACTGGTCATAATCTTGCATCTTTCATGCACTCGTGACAGTATCTGAAATTGCATCTTTGTAATTAGCATTGAGAGATAGCTCCTCCGGGAGCAGCAGACAATACGTGCATTGTGGCGGTGACGTCATGTCGTTCGTCCGAGGTCTGAGAATGACATGAATTATAATCATTGCACCTGACCACATCAAAAGAAGACTCCAGATCGTACTTGGTAAAGTGGGACATCATGTTCTGCATGATGGGCCGTACCGTGCAGAAATGGCTGTATGGGACTCGGTTACGGTGCTTTCACCACTCACAGTTTAGAGTCGCACATTATCTGATGTACACTGTTGTGGAAATGCCTTCTAAGGGGTAACTTTGGATAGTAAGGTGATAGTAAATGCCCAGAGTGTATCTATGAGAATGAGCGTAAGGTAACTTAATTGTGATTATAGGATATGCGTCGTTATATGTACTGAAAGCTGTCATCTTCCCTCCGTGTGGCTAAAACAGCTATCCCTTCACACTTTTTAAAAATCATGTTTTATCCCTTTGTAGTTTGCATTTTATTGATTCACGAGTCAGTAAGTGACCACTATATTTGTTATGGGTATGTCTGTGGGTAGTCGATCTCGTCGAAAATTTTTTTTTTTATTTTTTTTTTTTTTGAGATTGGTTCTACCCTTATTATCAGTATTTAAAATGGCGATTTCAGTTAATACAATGGCGATTTCGATGAAACTTGGTTGGTAGGTTCATACCATGACCTAGTTGTGTGCAAACAAGAACCGTTGCTATGGACACCACCGTTGCCTAGCAACGGCTAGGGCGTAGCCAGGCTGAGGCAGACGAGGAAGTTGCCTCGTCGCTCATTTTCTGAAATATGGTCTGGCCTGAGCCCTCTGGCCATCTGAGCTCCCTGGGGAGTAAACTATCAAAGCTACCCGGCAGTGCTCTGAATACTCTTATCTCCACTCCTATCACAATACCTAAATAGGACAGTTCACCTCTTTTCGCCTCATCGCTTTTGGACCTCTGGCTACACCCTTGAACGGGACTTTGAAATTTTAGAAAAATCATAAAAAAAAAATTTTCGAAAATCAAAAATCGGGCCACGAGCGACTGTGGGCAGTACATTCAGCCATATTGTCAAAAATTTCCAGCCGGATCCTATGAAAACTGTCGGAGAAGGTAGACTTTGAATGAACCCTGGTCGAAAACAATAAAAAAACGAAGTTCGTTATATCTCAGAGACTATGAGTCAGATATACATGAAACTGGTATGGTAGGTTCATGGCATGTCCGAGTTTTGTGTGAGAAAAAACCGTTGCTATGGACCCTCCGTTGCGTAGCAACGGCTGAAAAACCTCTAAATGTGGGGGTATTTTAACGAAAAAACAATCTGCAGCATTAACCCTTGAAGCTAGAATCATGAATTTTCTTGTGCTTAATCCTCAGGTCATTCCCCATCGAACGGGCCCATCATGTCAGGTTCTATTGGGCAGGTGACTACCCATGTCCGCCTAACGGCTTGTCTGTCTGTCTGTCTGTCTGTCCCGAGCATAGCTCCGTGGGTTTTGATCCGATCTTGATAAAATTAGGGTGTGAGGTTTGTATCATGATCGAGTTGTATTTTCTGGAGAATGGGCATGCTGCGCCCATTATGGGCGGAGCCACACCCTAAAAACATGTGTTTTTAGGGGGTAGCCGAATTCAGTTGCATCTTCTCCGAGGGGGTTTGTCGAATCTGGCAGGGGTTTCAGTATTTGGTTTGCCCAATGGCACCTGTATAGCCCCACGAAGCTCGATTTTTCATTTTCGTCCCAAGGTCAAGGTCACAAGGTCACGAACTTACAAAATGTCCAAAAAAAATCAATAAATTGGGCATCGAGCTCCGAGGGTTTTCAACTGTTTTGAATGAAAGTTGGTATGCAAGTAGTGCTCTTCGAGTACTACAACTTTCATCATTTACGTTTTTCCCGATTCCCGCCAGTTTGCCCGTGGCATCCCCTCGAAGGTCAAAAAATAAAAAAGGCGAACCGTGTACATTGCTTGTGAACCATCGCCATCTCCAGACTTGTGTTCCTTTAAAGTGGTCCAACAGGCTGTCGTCACTAGTAAAGGCGGGAAAGCAGGGCCGTGATGAAGGAAGTGCACTATCAAAGTGGGTGAGGTCAGGGCGGGTTGCCCCACCCACGGCCAAGGACACCAGCCAATGGCAGCCAAACAGGGTGTGGCTGGTGGCATCAAGGCCGAGGGTGGGGGCACATGCAATAAAAGAGCAGTACTAGCGGCAGAAAGGAAATGCATGGGAGCTTTGTGAAAAGAACCTGCACTCGGACTCTTGGGATTTTCTCTGTGGCAAAGGAAGCATCCATCTGTAGCCTTCCAAGACGCCCCCACTCCAGCCCACACTTACGGCATGAACCATGCTTCCCACCAGGAATATCTCCAGTCTGGGATTAGCTTCTTTTATGTTCCTTTAAACGGGCTATACAACGAAAGAAATCTTTTCGAAAATTACTTGCGCAAATTATTTTCCCTACAGTCCCCACACATTGACCCAATGTGAAAATATATTCTATGCTAGTTGTGTGACTGCATCTTGTCGTTAAAGCCACAGTTAAAAGGTTCTTCCAAACTAAAGTTCAATAGTTTCAAGCAATAAGCCAGTACCCTCTATTGGGGCATATCTCAGGCATTCGACACATTCTGGGACCCAAGACTCTGCTTGCAAAGCTGCTGTCTGTGGCATACAAGGCCGTCTTCACGACTTCCTCCACTCCAAGTCACCAGGCAACAAGGAGTTAAATTTTCTCCTCTCCCTCATATTCCGTGACATTTAAGGAGTTCTCCAGGGCAGTGTCCAAAGCAAAGTCTTGTTCTTCATCTACTTAAACAAGCTCTCTGAGGCTCTGAAAAACCTTTTATTCCTTCATGCAGATATCTCAACATTGATGTATGTAGTACCCTTATCCCATGGATAAGCAGGCAACAGTTGTGGCATTCTCTACTGATCTGGAATTGATGAGACGCTCATTTGATAATGGAACACGTCTTTCAATCTGGCACGAGCTAGACTAAGCTACGAGTGGCTAAAGGAGATGGCAGTTTGTATATTAGAGAGGAGCTGATAAGATAGAAATGTTTAAGATGTAGGGTGAGATAACACTATCCAACAAAATACGTGCGGAAGAGTTTTTTTTTTTTTTTTACAGTACTGTATAGACTAACAGGACCAGGGGTTAGGGCCCGAGAGTAAAGAAGAGGAATGTTCGGATGTGCAAGGCAGGGGTCTTTAACTTAGAGAGTAGTTAACATACATACACTGTTCTCCCTGGAAAGGTAATGGCAGCAAAAACATTCGATAGTTTTAAACTGGAAATTTATGGGTACCTCAAAGTAATTGGGAATGAGGGGGTATATGAAATTGGTGAGTTGCTGAGATAGGCCCGGGCATGGATGATCATATATATATATATATATATATATATATATATATATATATATATATATATATATATATATATATATATATATATATATATATATATATATATATATATATATATATATATATATATATACATACAGCTTGGTGTTGGCTCAGTGGTTAGGGTGGCGGCTTGGGATCCTAGGGTCCTGAGTTCAAGCCCTGTCAGCCGCTGAATTAATACACCAGGGGGTTGACTCAGCCTGTCATCCTTCCGAGGTCGGCGAAATGAGTACTGGTTCCAGTGTGTGTACTGGTAGAGGGGCACTGCATCAGCGACACAGTCGCGCTTCAAGAAATGATAGCTTCCCCGGCAGATAAGCTGCCATACCACCACCACCATATATACACACATATATATATATATATATATATATATATATATATATATATATATATATATATATATATTCGTAGCAATTGTGTCGGGAAAGAGTATCGCATTAAAATGTTAACACGCTGTTTGGATTTGTTCGTTACTTACCTGTAACCCCCTTCATGGCACCCCCCACAACCACAAAAAATGTTTTTTTTTTTTGTTTGTTTAATCCTGATGTTCTTGTGCCTGCCCCACTGTTCTTGCCAGAGTGAAATTTAATCTATAAACCGATGGATTTAATTAATAAACTGGTGGATTGCACTGGGGTTTAAGGAGCACAAGATTGATTGGCCAAATGGCCGCCTCCTCTTGGGTAAAAGTTCCTCAATATCCTTGTACTCCAAGCAGATCAGTCTAACCGATTGCTCTGGAAGAATCATCAAATGAACCCACCTTTCTATTTCCATAGATAGCCACTGGAAGAGGATCAGTCTCTTGAGTTTCTCGACCTCACCATCATCTGCATACTACGACATCTATTGGGCTGACCACATAAAGCAAAGTTGGTCTCCAAAACCAGCCTCAAAGTCGGCATCCTCCATGGTACAGAGTATTCCCTTGAAAAATCACAATGACTCAGCCTACGAGACATTTATCAATAGCTCATTGGAGTATTGCTCTCCCCTATGAGTTGGTCCCCCAGCCTCATATCTCTCTCCAGAAACAACATCGGCATCTTCTGTGATGAGGCTGAAGCATAAGGCCCGCCATTCACCACACAGTGACACCTCTGTTGTTGTTGTTTTTTAACCACCTCCGATTTCGCTCCCTCGGTTGGGGAGTGTTTGAGGGCTGAGAGTGCAAACTCCAGGATGTACGACTTCTTCCAGTCACTCCCTTCTGGCTCAACTCCCAAAATTCAGGATCACTAAACACCTCCATTCTTTTGTTTACGGAACTTCCTTCCTGAGGCTGTTAAATCCCACTCTTCCCTCCAAGGCTTGAAGCAGGTGGTGAACTCATTTCATCATCCCCATCCCAAGCTACAATCTTTTCTTATCCCCAAAACACCACCTAACCCAATTACTGCGATAAAGGGCGAACCTTGGGTTCATGTTCTTGGTCACTTTACACAGCGTTTTCACTGGATGGGCCGTGTGATGACCAAATTATGTTAAATCCTGAGTTGCACCTGGGATGATTGATTAGGTGAACGGCGATTGGTCATTCCTCCAATTACAGTTGAGACACACGATTGGGTTTTTTGTACATAAATGTTGATTACCATTAGCATTGTGTGTGGTGTATGCCTGACAGCTTCAATGGTGTTTCTATCTTCACCATCGCTGACTATCCACCAATAAGCGTGAAACCGATAAAATGGCTGAAAGGGGGTGGAGGTGGAGGGGTCGTGTAGCATTGGAGTTCTCATGTACGTGCTCTGTGTTAATGCCTGCAGCTGTGGAGGAACTCTGGTCGAGTTTGAAAGAGTGAAGGGCTTACCTTGGGTTAGCATCATGGGTCGCTTTCCGAACCCCTCTAAATAAAAGGGCCAAGGGGTGACTCAAGGATGTAAAATCTCTAGTCACAGCAGAGACGATCAATCAGGTGAGAGCTGATTGGTCATTGCTCCAATTACGGATGGCATACACAGTTATGGATACGACTTGCGCGAAATGTGGCGACCTCTCGTCCCCTCCTGACCTGGTGGATTGTCAGGGTGGTTAGAATCCCACGACTAACAAAATATTTTACATATATCTATATGATCGAAATATGTGGAGCGTGATGAGCACTCCCCCGATCTCCAATGGACAGAAAGTCCTACACCAAAACTTCACCTGCAATCCGAAGGCCTCATCCCAACAACAGTCAGACAGACAAAGATTACATGGTCAACATCAGTTAGACATCAAACGGAGCCGCCTATCCGGATTTCGGGCTTATTTATCCTCATCAGGATGGCATACCAATAAATATCTAACCAATGATGACCAGGACGTGTGATAGATACATACATAGATCGTATTTTTGTGGTGTGGGGGTGGTGGGGGTTCTGTCAGGTGGACCAGCATATGATTCGTCAATAAAGATGTGCAGTATTTGGATTATTCATTTCACCTTTGCTTATTAGGTTCTGCTCATCTGCTGCCCCAATTCCAATCCATTGCCTTTTCATCCTTTCACCTCACTCTTCCTTGAGACTCAATCTTATGTACATTCTTTATTTTATTTTTTACTTTTAAAAAATAAAAATAAAAAAAAATTTCAAAATAGTTATTTGTGGTTAGAGTAATGATTTAATGTATTCCTGATTTAATAGATTGTTACACCTATCATTTACTGACCAGGTGCTGTGGTAGTTGAAGTAGAGCTTCAGGTAGCGGTGACAAGCAACTCCCAGGAAGAGGAAATACCGATGCGAAGAAGTGAGCTGAAACAACAACCAACAAGTTACAAAATGCAATTAAATTTTTCAGTTTGGTTTTGGTAAACAGGCAGAAATCCAGACGTAAACAGATGGTGGTGCGTGGGCCAGAGACGAGGAAACGGTCGAGAGATATATGGACAAGAAGGAAGGTGGCGAAACCAGCAGAGCTTCCAAACGTACCTGCTATTAGGCAGTGTGTCTCCCTTTCGGCACCACCTTTAAGCAGGTATCGTACCCTGACTGCATCTGCAATATCTCCCTGCAGCTTTGGCAACCATCCAGAAACTCCTTCTCCCAGAAAGCTGATCATTGCAAAGAATGAATAAAATAAACTTCAAACTCTGTGCTCCCCTTCAAAAAAAATTAAATAAATCGACCTCATCAACCCACAGTTTAATTGCAAAAAAACTTGCCATTTGAGGCTGCATAGCAGACGGCTGAATAAGGTCGAGGGCAGAACACCTTCTGCCCGCCTGGCAGCCTCGACCAAATCTATCCAAGCCACGGCTTCCTCCTTAGAATCGACATTTGCTCCAAGGCTGATCACATGGTGCAAAGTCACCTCTGAGAGACCTGTATAAGGTAGGAGACAAATTAAAATGCTAGTTACTTATTTTGAAGCCAAATTCTAAGTGTTTGGGTCACATAAAGTGACCCCCCCCTAAACTCTCCCCCCCAAAAAATGGCAGATTCAGGGTGATGAAACAAATTAACAGTTGGCTAATAAAAATCCCACAACCCCAACCATGACAGTGAAAGTCACAAAAAGATGAATGTAAATGCAGCTTTCATATTACCATCATGACAACATAAAAGGCTGAGCAGAGCACGGCGGACCAGGTCTTGGCCCAACTCATCCTCGAGGCGCCACAACACTTGCTGCAACAACTCGGGAATGGTCTGGCCAAGCTCGGCTATCTTCGATGTCAGCTGTACACAACAAAAAACTGACCTTAGATGCAGTTTTAGCACTTGGTCAACACAATGCATGAATGGTGGAGAAGTCATTTTACATGATCAGTCCTGCTTCTTCTCAAGGAAGAGCCACATCCAAGGACACATAAAACTATCGTCTCCTAGTTTATCTCACTGACTAGTAGTGTCAGCTGTTATTTGCCACATAATAAGTAGAATACCAGCTCGTAAGTTAGTCGGATAGAGAAAATCCAAAAATATTTTAAATTATTAGCAACATTTGGGGATGAACGGGTCAGATTTGTAGAGGACAAATACCAATGACCAGACAAAACTACTCACATTGAGGACAAACAGAGTAGCACTCTGACCTTTTCGAAGTGTCCAAAGAAACGAAGCTCCTCACAAACAAGCTGGAGAAAGCGTGGTTCAGCCCCACCCCGCTTGCCAAGGACCAATTGCATCTGTAAAGCAGAGAAACATGGCTTCCTGTATGCAGCAACAAAAAACAAGTCTCGCATGAATCCAGTCGAAGGGTGCATCGCATTTAATTTTGAGCTCGTTAAAAAGCAACTTCTTTTGAGGTGAATAGTTGTTTAAATGTGAAACATAAATCAACTGTAAACCCTAAATAGCAATACAATTTAAGGAACTTGCATTGAATTTAAGTTTTCTGGACATTTCTGTTGGAATAAAGGAGGCGAAGATATTTTTTATGTATTCCATGCGAGTAATTCGGCATGATTAAAATGACTCCCAACGTTGTTTGTGGTTATCCAAATGCCATTTTGACAACAAACTTCCATCAAAAATTTTCAACTTGTGAATTATGTCATTGGAGAATTTAATTAAAAGCTGAAAATACACAAAATAGCACATTGCTCTCACCAAAATAAATGGCTTGATGGGATTAATCAATCTTAACCCTCCCTTTGAACCCGAGAGGCCATTTTCCCAGCCACTATTCAAACCACAATACAGTCATCCCTCGCTATATCACGGTTCACCTATGGCGCCCCCGGTTCATCGCGGGTTTTCCCTTGGAACCCAACTAATTTTTTCTGCGGATTCCCCCGGTAATAATATATAAAATATAAATTATTTAAGCAATAAATTATAACGCGTAGCGCTCGACCAGTCACACAACGCATGAGACAAAGACATAGAGCGCGCTATTCATTTCTCCTTGGCACCTATTGGCTGCTGCCCATGAGACGCACTCTCGGGTAGAAGCAAGCAGCAACTGCCAGCATCCTTCAGTTCATCGCGTGTCGCTGTCTTGAGTGTTTCGCTTGTGAACTTCGAATATTTTCGACGTTTTTCCTCCAAGCCCGATGATGCCGCCCAAACGCCCTGCACCTTCTAAGGCTTCTGGCAAGGAACCGAAGCGCCAGAGGAAAGTTCTGACGCTCCAGGAGAAGATTAAGGTGCGAGATATGCTTCGGGAAGGAAAAAGGTTCGCCGCGGTTGGACGCCATTACGGTTTGAATGAATCGACCATACGCTACATCAAGAAGGACGAAGCCAACATCAGGAGTACCGTAGCAGTCAACTACTGCCAAAGCGCAAAAAGGGTGGCAACTGCACGCAACAAGAACATCGTCAGGATGGAATCGGCATTGGCCCTTTGGATCACCGATTGCAGGAAGAAAAACATCCCATTGGACACCAACACCATCAGGGAGAAGGCCAGAAAACTATCGGCAATTCGCTGGAGTAGCAGGTATGGAAGGAGACGATGACGAGGATGACCCCGACGACCCCCAACCAGGACCATTGACAGCACCAGATCCAGCAGCAGCCCCCATTGAATTTGAAGCCAGCAAGGGCTGGTTTGACCGATTTCAAAAAAGATTCAAACTGAAGAGCGTATCGCTGCATGGAGAAGCCGCATCTGCACACAAAGAAGCCGCCGAGAAGTACCCGGAGACATTCAAGGCGATCATCGAGGAGAAGGGGTAAAAGCCAGAACAAGTTTTCAACATGGACGAGACTGGCTTGTTCAGGAAAAAAAATGCCATCCAGAACGTTTATCATGAAGGAGGAAGCCTGAGCCCCTGGATTCAAAGCTCAGAAGGACCGATTAACCCTGATAAAATCAACTTTGAGTCAAATTAGAAACAAATGTTTTTGTTAGATTACACAACTTTGTTGAACCGCACCCACGGTCACCCGGGGTGCTATATTAAAATTGGTCTGCATGCGAACTTGCTCACTGTCGCACGACAACACAAACACAACGAGAACGCCGCTCGGTAGAGCGCATACCTCCGCCAGGCTGAACAGTTTATCGGCTTGTTCTTGTCAACTACTCAACTCGTCCACCAAGATTTGTCATAATCCGTCCACAACTTTTTGAGATATTGTGTTCACAAACAGACAAAGACAGACAGACAGACAGACAGGCGTGAAAACATAATCTCCATCCACCTTCGGTGGCAGAGGTAAAAATATGATATAAAGTATAACATATAAAATAAAAAATAAAGAAAGAAATAAAGTTTATTGGAGATTGTGCAGCAAAAAATAAAATAAAAATAAAATATAATAAAATATAATAAACTTGTGCAGGCTTAGGATGTTTCCTTCTCTTAGAAAAGGCATGGCATCAAAGGAAATTCTCTGCAATGTCTTACCACTTTATATCTAAGTGGAGAGCATGATTATCTGTGCTTTTTTGTCAAATTAACTGGAATAGAGTTCTTTTCCCACAATTTATTTTTAAAGGAAAGGAATGATGGTACGGTGCCCGCTTTGTAAATTTTAACGACTTTCTTCCCATTCTCATCCTCCCCATTTTCAGTTAAGATCCTGGCAAAACTGAGGATGGAAAACTCTCAAACACATTTATTTTCACCCTTGAACTTCAGAATTTCCAAATGCAAGTCATTCTGGGCAACAGCAAAGTGCAACTGTGGCTATTATTAATTATTATTATTATTATTAATAATCATTGAAGAAAATCAAGACCAAATCCATAAGCCCCCATTCCGGACAAAATCCAACGGGGAATCATAAGAACATTTTTGTGTCCGTGTGTGCGTCCGCAACCATATCACAGACATGTATAGACCAATTTTATTCGCACTTGGCACAAAGACAACACATGATGGTATACATATGCACATCAGTTTCACAATATGATCAAAGATGGCCAACTAGCGGCCATTTTAGTTGTAAAAAAAAAAAAAAAAAAAAAAAAGAAGTAGTATCAAACACGTTCTCAAACATTTCTTGGACATGCATTTACCGATCTTGTTCAAACTTAGCACACAGAAAACAAATGTTGGATTACATAAGCATCATTTTATTTTTTTATTTTTCGATGAGATCCAAGATGGCTGACTGACGGCCATTTTCGTTGGAAAAAACATATATTTTTTAAACCCATGATGAATATGTCCTCAAGCATTTCTCGGACACGCATTTACCAATGTTCAAACTTGGCACACAAAGAATGATGACTTGCATATGCACATTTTTTTCGAGATCAGATCCAAGTTGGCCGACTGGCAGTCAATTTAGTTTTTTTTTTTAAACCAGATGTTAAATACGTCCTCAACAATTTCTCACACGCATTTACCGATGTTGATCAAACTCAGCATAGATAATGAATGATGGCTTACACATGCACGTGATTATTTTTCCGAGATCAGATCCAATACGGCCGACTGGTGTCCATTTTGTTAATTAAATGTGTCCAACCATTTCTCAGACATGCATGGTCCGATTTTATTCAAACTTGGCTCAAGCAGAGTACATGATGGCATGCACGTGCACCTCACTTAGTTGTGTGATCTAATCAGATGGCTGACTGGTAGACTGGCGGCCATTTTATTTTATTTTTAACCCCCCCCCCCAAAAAAAACCCTGTATCGAACAAATCATCAACCATTTATTGGACACGTGTTTACCAATCTTGTTCAAACTTGGCCAACAGATAATGAATGATGACTTACATAGGCCCATCATTTTTTTTCGAGATCAGACCAAAGATGGCTGACTGGCGGCCATTTTGTTACTCAAACGTGTCCCCAACCATTTCTCAGACATGCATGGTCCGATTTTGTTCAAACGTGGCAAAAGCACAATACACAATGGTATACACTTGCACCTAACTTTATTTTGCGATCTTATCAAAGATAGCCAACTGGTAGACTGGCAGCCATTTTAGTTGTACGTAAACATGGGCTCGTCCTGCAATTCTGTACAGCAAAATTACTAAAACAACGGGAGCTATGACATGTTGTGTCTTTTTCTTATCTATCTATATATTACTAAAACTCTCATCTTGTATGTATGTATCCTAAATACAGCTAAAACGGTACACGATAACGCAAAAATGTTCAGCCCACCTTACTCACCATTCGCATGCGGTGTGCAGTATCAAGTTTCGTTCAAATAGGGCAACGAAAATATTATTTTAAAAATCAATTCCCGATTCAGTGAAGTACTCTTCGGGAGAATTTGATCAATGCAAACAACGTCAGCGGTATAGTTCACTGGAGCTATCTTTTTTTTATGTTTTTTTTCATCAACCGCTGTCACAACGGGAACCCAACGGGTTCACGGGTCGTATAGTATGTTACTAAAACTCTCATCTTGTATGTATGTATGTACGTTCCCGAAATACAGCCAAAATGGTACAAGATAGCGCAAAAAATTTAGTGCCACCTTACTCACCATTATCCTGCGGTGTGCAGCATCAAGTTTCGTTCAAATCAGGCAATGAAAAAATTATTTAAAAAAATCAATTCCCGATTCAGTCAAGTACTCTTGGGGAGAATTTTATTACTGCAAACAACCTCAGCGGTATAGTTGGCTGGCGCAAATTTTTTTTTTTTTGAAATGTTTTTTTTAAATCAACCGCTGTCACAACGGGAACCCAACGGGTTCACGGGTCGTCTCGTATGTTACTAAAACTCTCATCTTGTATGTATGTATGTATGTATGTATGTTCCCGAAATACAGCCAAAATGGTACAAGATAGTGCAAAAATTTTAGTGCCACCTTACTCAGCATTATCCTGCGGTGTGCAGTATCAAGTTTTGTTCAAATCGGGCAAAGAAAAAATTTAAAAATCAATTCCCAATTCAGTCAAGTACTCTTGGGGAGAATTTGATTACTGCAAACAACCTCAGCGGTATAGTTCGCTGGCGCTATTTTTTTTTTTAATGATCTTTTTCATCAACCGCTGTCACAATGGGAACCCAACTGGTTCACGGGTTGTCTAGTTATTATTATTATTAATATTATACAGTTATACACTGATCAAAACCTGAACCTCGACATGCACTCAATCATAGTATGGAAATGTCATTTCTGAGTACAAAGGCAGCATTTTGAATTACTGCTGCTTCATCTTGTAAATTCTACTCTTATCAAACCTCGAGGAAACACATATTACCCATAAGGCTTGCAGTTATGGTTTTATCACAAGTACACATAGTTTCTGAGCTCCACAAGATCCTCTCCAAATGCTGAGTTTACCACACTGGACATGTCTTGTCCAACTATTGTCATTTATTCCCTGCGCAGTTAATCATATTGCGAGTCTGTTCCCAGTGTCTTACTTGGTCCTGTTGTACCAATTTAAAGTGTTTGCCAAGAACACATGCTCATGACTTTTAAGCCTTAAACGTTTTCTCCTTTGCTTCCTTTCCTCTAGGTCATGTTTAATCCAACCATCTTACTTGCACATTAGTCTTTCCTCCCCTCCTTTCTGTTTTCATTCATTCCCTTACTTGGTTTGTCCAACTGTAGCCCCATTCTCAGTACATTGCCTTCTTACTCTGTCACCTCATTCTTACATAAGCCAACATCTTGTATTTAAGGAAAAATAAAATACAACTCACCTGATTGTTAAAGGAAGACTCATCCAGCGTCTTGTGATACCGTGCTAAGCCTTGCCGGACGAGTTCCGCTCGCTCTCTAAGTCGCAACCTGGAAAGTTGCACAACTAGAGGCTGCTGCTTCATCACAGCCTGGTCTAGCACTGAACCCTCTGTGGCACTCACAATCAGGTGCACTCCCTGCATGCACACGTACAGTTTCATTTAGGAGCCAGATAAGATTTATCATCGCTCCAACACCATAAGGTATTACAATTGACACAAAAAGAAAAAAGCCTTTTAGAAATACTTCTATACCCACAGTTTTAAATACATCTTGATGGAATGAGAGGGGGGAGGTTTTAAATGCACAAGACAATATAAATAAAAGAGACCAAAAGATATCTGCAATTGCATACTACACGAAAGATAACTTGAAAAATTTGACTCGACATATCCCAAAAATTCAAGTGTCATCAATAGCATCTTGAAGACTTCTCTGTATCAGACAATTGGAGACAAAAATGACAACCGAGATTTCGAGATCACGACACACGTTTTTTAATCATATTGTACCACTTGTGTTGGTTCTGCTAAAACTGTTTCAAAGCATATGCTCAGTGGTTTTTCATTACCTGCCAGGCTGAGTAGTGATATAAATTAAACCCATACAGGTAAGGGAACTGAAACGAAGCCTTAAGCGCTGAGCCACTGGGTTTATATTAATGCTAGTGGAGCATGCTTGTACACTGCAAGCAGATACTGGAGTGCATCCTACATGCAGACACAATAAATACAAGCTTTATATATTTGATGAAGTGGATAATGCTTGCATTTTACAAGAGCCAAATAAATCAAGGAAATGAAGATTCAGTAAACATTAAAAATTACTATTAAAAAAAAAATCCAAACCTTGAAAAAAATAAAATAATAATAATTGTTTATATTTGAATGGGTTGCTAGACAATGCGAAATTATGTTCCTTATGGAGGGGTATTTACTATAACAGGGTTTTTCTGTTTACAGCATCCATGCAGATCCTCTCACTGCATACAACCAACTGTGATAATCCTAGGCTGACCAATACCCTCAACAAGTGTACCGCTTCATCATCATAATCGTCGTGTACATTGCCTTGAAAAAGTATTCACGCCCCTCAACTTTGGTCACATTTTGTTGTTACAGCCTGAATATAAAATGGTTTAAATTTAAATTTTTTGTCACCTATCCACACAAAATACCCCATAATGACAGAGTGAAAACGTATTTAGAAATTTTTACAAATTAATTAAAAATGAAAATCTGAAAAGTCTCACGTCAATAAGTATTCAACCCCCCCCCCCCCTCCGAGTCAATACTTTGTAGAAGCGCCTTTGGCAGTGATTACTGTAATGTACTGAAATGGAAGATGCTTAGCAGGCAGACACGATGCGGAGGAACAGTCGAGCCGGGCTGTGTTGCACGAGTGCGAGCGCGGGCGTACTGTGCCCGCGGCTCCCCTTTATTCCGTACTCGGCACACTCACGAGCCGGGCGACTCCAGCATTACTACGACGCCTCAGGCGGCGCGCACACCTTATATCCCTCGCCGATACACTGACCACCACGACCACTCCTCCCATCATCACGCCCATCATGCATCATCATCATGCCCTTCCCCGTAGGCCCGCAGACTCCACCACAATTACAGCTTACAGTCTTCTTGGGTATGTCTGTGTCAGCTTTTCACATCTGGATTTGGAGATTTTCTCCCATTCTTCCTTCCAGATTTGCTCAAGTTCTGTCAAGATGGATGGGGAGCGTCGGTGAACAACAATCTTCAAGTCTTTCCACGGATTGTCAATTGGATTCAAGTCTAGGCTTTGGCTGGGCAGCCACTCAAGGACTTTCACGTTATTGTTCTGATGCCATTCCAGTGTTGCTTTGACTGTATGTTTGGGATAATGATCTCATTGGAACAAAAAATTTCGCCGCAGTCTCAGGTGTTTTGCACTCTGAAGCAGGTTCTCCTCAAGGATTTGCCTGTATTAGGCTCCAATTATTGTTATTAATTATCGTTAAATTAGGCTGTATTAGGCTCTATGTATCACAGTGGAGATGGTGTTAGATGGATGATGGGCTGTGCTCGGTTTCCACCGGATGTAGCGCTTTGCATTCAGGCCAAATATTCCATTTTCGCCTCATCCGACCACAGAATATTTTCCCTCATGGTCTTAGTCTTTAACGTTCCTTTTTGCAAACTCCACACGTGCTGTCATGTGCCTTTTTCTCAGGAGTGGCTTCCGTCCTGCCACTCTCCCATAGGGCCGAGATTTGTGAAGTGCTGCAGAGATTGTTGTCCTTCCATCTCAGCCAAGGAATTCTGTCATTCTGTCAGACTGCTCATTGCTAGTTACCTCCCTGACCAAGGTCCTTCCTGCCTGGTTGCAGAGTTTGGTCGGACGGCCAGCTCAAGGAAGAGTCTGGATAGTTCCATATTCTTTCCATTTCCGAATGATGGAGCTCACTGTGCTCCTGGGAACTTTCAACCCTCTAGAAATTGTTTTATACCCTTTCCCAGATCCATGCCTCCTCGCATTTTTATCTCCGAGTTCCACAGACAGTTCCTTGGACATCAGGGTGGAGTTTCTGCTCTGACATACACTGTCAACTGTGGGACCTTATATAGAAAGGTGTGTGTATTTATAAATCATTTCCAATCAAGTTGTAGAGAGACATCTCAAAGATGATCAAAGTAAATTGGATGCACCTGAGCTCAGTTTGGTGTGTCATAGCAAAGGGGTTGAAAACTTATTAATGCAAGACTTTTCAGCTATTAATTTTTAATTAATTTGAAAGAATTTCCAACAAAAAAAAAATTCTACTGACATGGGGTATTTTGTGTAGATCACCGACAAAAAAAAAAAAATTAAATTTAATCCATTTTAAATTCAGGCTGTAACACAAGAAAATGTGACAAGTGGAGGGGTGTGAATACTTTCTGAAGGCGCTGTATGAGGGCTCAAACCTGCTCAAATGTCCCGGGAGATGTATTTGTACCGAACGCTGTATCTTGCCACCAGGGCAATACAGAGAAGGAATGATAAAGTTTGTTGTTGATAATTATTTTTGCAATCTCACCTGTATTTTGACAAGGTCTAATATCGGGCCTTGTGTGTTGCGTTCAACTTATTAAGACAAAGATCGTTATACCTGGGTTTCCCAGCAAGGGTAAATATGCATTGACTACAACATCTTCCGAATGTTGTGATCTCATCAAGCGGGGGGGGGGGGGTTCATTGCAACCAGGGTGCCATATACAAAAGTTTAATTGCACATGTAGACATGCACTGTCACATTAAACGCTGTGCATCATCCGGAAACGATAAATGTCTACTACATTTATCGTGAGTAGTTCGAAAGAGCTTCATGTATTATATACTGTTTTAAACAAAATGGTGGAGATAAAGAGAGAAAGAGAGAAAGATATAAAGATATAAAGAGAGAAAGATATAAAGATATAAAGAGAGAAAGATATAAAGATATAAAGAGAGAAAGATATAAAGATATAAAGATATAAAGAGAGAAATATATAAAGATATAAAGAGAGAAAGAGAGAAATATATAAAGATATAAAGAGAGAAAGATATAAAGATATAAAGAGAGAAAGATATAAAGATATAAAGAGAGAAAGATATAAAGATATAAAGAGAGAAAGATATAAAGATATAAAGAGAGAAAGATATAAAGATATAAAGAGAGAAAGATATAAAGATATAAAGAGAGAAAGATATAAAGATATCAAGAGAGAAAGATATAAAGATATCAAGAGAGAAAGATATAAAGATAAAGATATAAAGAGAGAAAGATATAAAGATATAAAGAGAGAAAGATATAAAGATATAAAGATATAAAGAGAGAAAGATATAAAGAGAGAAAGAGATAAAGAGAGAAAGATAGAAAGATATAAAGATATAAAGAGAGAAAGATATAAAGATATAAAGAGAGAAAGATATAAAGATATAAAGAGAGAAAGATATAAAGATATAAAGATATAAAGAGAGAAAGATATCAAGAGAGAAAGATATAAAGAGAGAAAGATATAAAGATATAAAGATATAAAGATATAAAGATATAAAGATATAAAGATATAAAGATATAAAGATAGAAAGATAGAAAGATATAAAGATATAAAGATATAAAGATATAAAGATAGAAAGATGTATAGATATAAAGATGTATAGATAGAAAGATAGAAAGATAGAAAGATAGAAAGATATAAAGATATAAAGAGAGAGAGAATCATGAGTTTAAAAACACATGCAAAGTTTTATGCAGTTCCACATTGAATTGGTTGACATGTTATCAATCATAGAAAATGAATTTGTGCAATGATCAGATGATACACCTTCTTTTTTTCTTTTTTCTTTATTCCAGAAACCAAGCAGCAATAGGATGGTTTAGGTGTAGCAAGTCTACCTGAGACATTGAGTCTGGATTACATTCCTGGCCTGACTATAGACTGTGATGCAATGCCCCACCATAAATCTGACAAAGTGCTCCACCCATCGGATGTAAGTCAACCCAAGGAACAGTACGCTATCATGAGCTGGTAGACAAAGATCACACAGCACCTTTTGATGGAGTGCGAGACCAGATTCCTGCCCTAGCTTGGTACTCCAACCGAAGAGATCAGGGGACAAGTGGTAAAATAATTTCTGAAAAAAACCTCATGATATCCTTGAGGACATGCTATATTTACTCTCAATAAAATGAAGCAATAACTTTTAAACTGAAAAACAAACAATGGATTTCCTTTTTTTCTGAAAACCATTGAAAATCATTAATTATGGTCCAATTTGGAGGGGGGGAGAAAAAAAAAGTTTGACTTTTTTTTTTTTTTGCAAATAACAAAGTGTCAAAAAAAAGCCTGAGAGTGTCGGTTTTCGATTTCGCGGGTGAAGTCACACTCTGAAAGCCATATTGATCTGAATGGCAGTTTTACATAGAGGAACAAGTGCAGGTCGAGCTGGGATTCTGATCTTGATTCCCCCGTCATTAGTGAAGCCAAAGGTTCCCAGAATGTTGAAACTAATCATTGGGATTTTGAAGAAACGATTGGAGACTAAATTAATGATGGAAACGCTTCCGAGGCAATTGTGGAGCCGAATCGTTGAAGCCTTACGCAAGCAATTCAGGTGAAGGCAGTGGAAGTGTTCGTGAATATGAAGACGCTGCTCACATGATCACTTGAGCTCGGTAGGATTTGATTTTCTGTTCAATTCGCGGTTTATAAGGGAGGGATTTTGTATTACCGGTAATTGATAAATCAGTTTCTATATTACTCGAGCAGAAATACCCATCAGCCTGACAGCACGGGCACTGGCCAACACACTTGGATATCACAGACAAAATGGGCACCGAAGGGTTTGTTGCACCATCGCAGGCCGACCAGGTGTCTTGTATGTTACAGGATGGCCCGTTTCATACTTTTCCTGCACGCCATTTGTGTCCACGCCGTGTACCACCATTATGTCCGTGAGGCATGAGGTGTCGATGTCCCTCCCCAGTGGATGGTGTAGGGGAGGTGTGGGATGGTGGAGGGTATTGTGGGGTGAAGGTTGATTTGAGGAGGGGGTTGATGGAGGGTGGTACTCTGAAGTTTTAGCATCCCGAGTCAAATCCTCTTGAAGGAATAGATGATGATGGATACATACTTTCTCTCCACTATGAATAGACGGTGGTACATTTCATTTGTAGACTTTTGTGCTCATAATAGATAATTAGTTTAAGGTGTTCTCGTGGTAACTTCCGGGCAATGGCAAGAGGTGTTTGATTCACCGCCCCAATCATCAGTGTACATGTGCTGGTAGCTGGGTAGAAATGGTGTCAGTTTTGAGTGACGGCTGTTTCTTCCACTTGATCAAGGATATGGAATTATCTAAATCATGGCAGACAACCACAAGATCGAGCCATCTCCGTTTTCACAACAGTGCTCATAAAATGTTCTGAGCACAAAAAGTGAACATTTCGTCAGCCTGATCCACACACGGGTCTTTCGGAAAAACCTAGTCCAATTTCTGACAAACTTAGGGTGTTTCAGCCATTGGTGCAGCATGAAACCATCTCGATTTATTACGATACAAGCACAAAGGACACATCGACTCTGCATATTTGTAGAAAATCAAAAATTATTCGCCGTTTGAGTTAAATCACACCGTGATGAAGCCTGTACGCAGTACGGATCCAGTGGTCTACTTCCTGTTGTGATGTCACGGCTAATTTGAAGATGATTTCGACTTTAATTGCAAATTTACGTACGCAAATTTGCCACCATAAGGAAATCTAGTTTCTCCGCAAAGATGACTGCATCATCTGCGAAATCAAGGTCAGAGATCTTGACATTCCCAAACGATGCACCGCAGCTTAATCTCTCCGACATCCTCCCCAGAATCCAGTCCATACAAGTGCTGAAAAGTGTGGGGGCCAGTACACACCCCTGAAGAGCTCCAGTAACAACTGGAAATAAGACCACACCTCACTTCCAAAGTATAGTTCAGGTATCAGATTGAGCAGTTTTGGTGGTACCCCACAAAGATCAAGAATCCTCCAGAGGGCATCCCGATTCACTGAATGGAACGCTTTACAGAGATCAACATAAGCTGCAAGCAGCCCCTGCCGAAACTCTCGTCTGCGTTCGGTGAGGACCCGAAGAGCAAGGATACGGTCAATCGTTGACCTCTTTGGTTTTAAGCCTGACTGCTCAGATAATTCTTTATCGGGTTTGCCATCATCTGCTTGAGCACTAGTGCCCAGAGCAAACAACATGCCAAACACTGAGAGCAGTTGTCATGCTGGCCTTGCGATCACCCTTCAGTCCTCGCTCTTGCAGTCCTGGAACAAGGCTTACCTTTCCAGAGAGGAACAAGGCTCCTCTTCCAATCAGTTGGGATGATGCCCGTTTTCCAAACAGAGCACAGAGCTGCATGAAACGGCACGAGAACAGCATTTCCACCAGCCTTGAGAAGTTCAGTATGAATGCCACAGATCCCTGGAGCTTTACCCCATTTCAACTGGTTCACTGCAGCCTGTCTCTCCACAAACAAAGGTGGTTCACAGCTGATTGGAGGGTCAGGAAGAGAAACAGATACACCCTGATGTCCAAATCAACAGCTGGTGGATCAGCCTGGTACAGCCACTCAAGGTAACCAGCCCGGCAGGCCTTCACTTCGGACTCCTCCGTCAAGAGCCCACCACCCTCTGCTCTAACTGCAGTACACCACTCGATATGAATGGCCGTTGGCTCACAAGAAGCACCTACCCTACTGTAACACCAGCTCGAAACTGCAACCCAAAGGGTTAACGACTGAGAGGTCAGCTTCTCCTTCCTTCCCATTGCAATTGACATACCTTGAGCAACGTCCTATTAACTTCATCCATTACGTTTTATGTACCGTGGACGTGGATCAACATGAGCCTACACTAGCAAGACGAGTTCTTCATTCTTTTCACCAAAGCTGCCTCGTTGTTTTCGCATAAAAACTTAACTCTGGTTTCCAATGACATGTATGCTTATCGAGTGTGCAGATTAATGTAATGGTCCTTTTCATTGAGGAAGTCGTCCCTTTATCATTAATTGTAAAGAATGTGTGATGACAAAACAAATTGGCTTGAGTGTTGCAAATTTTCAAAGTAAAAAAAAAATAATAAAACACAAACATCACACTAAATTATTTAGCATTGAACTCTATTTTCAGTGAGAGTATTATAGGGCAGTTGAAGAATTCCTGTTCGGTGATAGAAAATTTAGCCACACAATTGCTACCCCCCCCCCCACTCCTTCAGTTCAACCAAAAGTGACGTTACTGTAACGTAAGGACTGAAACTTCCCTCACAAAAAGAAATAACAAGAGCGCAAGTGAGCACAATATACGTCTGAACAAGAAGGTATATACAGAATTGTTAGACATGGAAAACAGCATCTTGGTTGCCATGGCAACCACTTTAGATGACGAACGTATGTCGCGACACACCGTCTCCACAGTCTGTACCTATGTACCAAATATGAAACGTGAAAGTTGAAAACTTTGGGAGTTAGAGTGGGGATGGACGGACGGACGACCGGTATCACATAAAACGCCCCGATATATATATATATATATATATATATATATATATATATATATATATATATATATATATATATATATATATATATATATATATATATATATATATCGGGCATATAAAAAAGAAGAAGGTGGAGAGTGAAAAAAAGATAATGTAGTGGAGGGAAGACAAGAGGATTGCAATCTGAAAGAGAGAAGGGAGAAGAGAGTGGGGGTGAGGAGGGGGTGACGAAAGAAAAATTCTGCAATATGTGGATGGGCCACACAAACATATTGAAGCAGAGGCTGTGCAAGAAGATGTGGAGGGAAATACCAAGGGCAGTTTGACTGGAATCCAATCGAGGGCCTGTCGAGTGACGTTTGATGAATCGGCTCCATCAATGACCAGAGTTACGTGATGAGGATGAGCGGCCTGTGCTGTCTGGCTGAGCAGGGCCCAGAAGGTGTGGATCAAATCTCCACTATTTAAACAAGGTGGACATGGAAAAAAACGAAAAAAAAAGGAAAGTATTCATTATCAGACAAACAGTTGGTAACACAAGGTCTCGCCTGCAGAAGTTTCATGAAAATCACCAAAAGTCTGGAACCTCACTATGGAAATTACTGGACGATGATAACATGGTTGCTCGGTTGACACAACATCCCATCATGTTCATGCTAAAATATGCACTATATTACCAAAAACATTAGGAAAGGAAGGAAATATGCACCGTTTTTAATTCAGATTTTTGTTATTGGATATCTAACAAGGTATTACACAGTCACCAAAACGAGCAATTTTTGGTCGATATGATGAGCAATATCGCATCATCGATCTTTCAGAGCCTTGTGTCGGCTCATTGCAAATTATATTCAAGCTCACTCATTCCATGGTGAACAGAGTGGTTCAATTAGGTTTCCGTCAAGGCTCTGGGGGCTCCACGCTACACATTTACAATAGTCATCTCAAAAACCAATCACAACAGACACAACGGTACAGCAAGTTGTGCCGTCATGCTGATCGATGCAAGGACCGGTAATGTACGTCACATTGCAAACTGTACTGTTGTCCACTCACAACAAGAAGCGAATACTTCGATATCGCGCGGCTGGGGGCAGTAAAAGGTTAAGAATGATGAAACAATTTTGCAGTTATAAAATTTAAATGTAGACACGGTGAATTAACATGCATGATGGGAAGAGTTGTGAGTTGTGACGTTGGACAAATTTCTATTTATAGCCCTCAGATCAAGTGCGACAGAAGACACAGGACAGAATAGCCAATTGTATAACAGCGCGATGTCGCCGCGCTGTAATAAGACACGCTGCTTCACATTGTGGGTAAAACATGCACGCGCACATGAAGGATTATTTTTAAGTTTCACTCTGCTGTCACGATACTCTTATCAATACGGAACAGATAAACATTAAAAAAAATTTTTCAAGGATCAAACCTTAAAACGAAAGTCAAAAATATCCCTTCGTAGGACAAAATATTCCAACATTTTCAGTCCAACAAAAAGATGAAAAGAAAAACCAACGGTTTATTCGATTTCTGCAGGCTCCACCATGCATACAATCAAAGTCGGTTCTTACTTTGTACTTTCAGTCGGAAAATCAGGATTACACCCTTTACGCAGAACATTGCTCAGGTGTTTGAGCATCGACGATGGGCAGAACAACTGACCAGTTGCCTCCACAAAGTAGAAAAATACAAGCGGGCAGTGGGAGGCTGGTACATGGGGAATATTCACTTCTTCCTGGAGGCGGTGCACCAGATGTGCCTGCACACAAGAACACACATCCAGACAGACCAAGTCAAATGAACCCGAGGGACCATCCCGAAACGCAACATGCCATTTAAGAAGAACTTTTCAAACCATCAAGGTATACAGGTGGTGGACAAAGAAAAATAAAAAATAAACCAATGTCACCCACATCTTGCCAAAAGGTGACCACGTGTGACTTCTTTAAGGTCACACTGAGGGGAACAGAGCTGCTATCCACCAGGAGCGACTCCTTGAGGAATATCTGCCTACGAGAGATTCGGATGAGAATCGTTCTACAGAGTAACCATGAAAAATATGCTTTTGCCTCATAACGTCACCAAATGACGTCATAATGTCTCAAGCTTGACATATCAAGAAAGCACTCAGCGAGGTGTTCAATTTGAGGTACTACACGATATGGTTCCTAAAACTTGAAAATTTGACCTTGGGGTCAAATATGTTTGACCTCACGCGCTAACCATGAAGGTCAAGGCCAATCGCCACCAAAAATTAATCAGCTGAGCGCCAGACCATGAACTATATTCCGATGAAGTTTGAAGACGATCCGATCAAAATTACTCAAAAAAATAAGGGTTTCGTCGACTCCCCTGATTTGCGACAAAGTGACCTTGACCTTTGACCTTGGACTTCAAAATTTTATGCGCTGAAAGGGACCTCTATAGGCCTCTGATATGCGAAATTACAAAACTTTCCAATGATAACTGTGCTCTGCAGAATTTTTTATACGTGATTACAGACAAACAAACAAACAAACAACAACAAAAAAAAAATACAAGCTGACTAACATATCTTGCAAAAACTTCGTTTTGGCAAGATAATAAAAAAAAAATAAAAAAGGAACACCTGGGTAAATGAGGGACATGAAGCAACATCTTCCACACATGTGGCCCATGTGTTAATTCAGCAAATAACATCCCAGCATGCTTAGGGCCATGTATAAAAATGCTGCACAGACCTGGTTACCTATAATTATGGCTAACATGGCTGCAAGAGGAAAACCCACCCCCGAATGCCCCCATCTAGAGAGCATGTGTGGTCGCCCAATGATTTGATGAGCTTGACACTGATGTTATCCATATGCCATGGCCTTCTCAATTGCCAGATCCGAACCCAATCGAGCATTTATGGGACATTCTGGAATGTCACATGAGACAGCGTTTTCCACCTCCATCAAACAAGTGTGAGTTGATAGACTTTCTCGTGGAAGAATGGCGCCACGTCCCTCCTGCGGAATTATACATGCCGGTGGACTGTGCCATGGCTCGTACAGGCCGTTCTTACTGCACATGGTGGCGCAACACCCTATTAAGTGACTTTACATTGGTGCTTCTATTTTTTTGTCTTCTACCTGTAGCTTGCTAACATTACAAGAAATATGATTCCTAATTTAATAAAAACCTCACTGGGGGCGGGAGGGGGGAGGGGGTAGTTACGTTATTACCTCCACCACCAAAGGTGGAAGGTGGTGATGTTTTCACCCCTTTCTGTTTGTGTACAGGATATCTCAAAAGGTTGTGGACGGATTCGGATGAAATTTTGTGGACAGATTGGGTGTGCGATATAGAAGAACCGATTCGATTTTGGTGAAGATCCGGATCTGGATCCGGTGACCAGAATTATTTAAGTGATACTTCACCATTGAGAGATAGGGCCAAAAACAATAAATATCATGATATCTCGAAAAGCTGGTGACGGATTCAGACGAAACTTGGTGGACAGGTTGGGTGTGTGACAAGGACAAATTGGTTCGATTTTGGTGAAGATCTGAATCCAGATCCAGATATGAGGATTAATTTTTAAAGTCATTCTTCACCTTCGATATGGCTAAAAAGCATACAAGAGGTGTGTTCAAAAAGTATCCAGCCTTAATTTTTTGTGCGTAAACAAATGAAGCTAGGGAGGCGTGGTTTGGTGCACGTATGTAGGCGATCCTAATTCGTATGCGTGAATATTTTCCCACCTGCAGAAGCTGTCAGTCGCCGACAGACCGCCGATGAGTGAGGAAGTGTAAGTGAGCGCCCTCGGATTTTCGTTTTTGACAAAATGACGGATCACTGTGGTCTCATCGCCAGTGATCACTGTGTTGAAGAAGTTGGGATCGCTGTTCACAGTCTCCAGCATGTCCTGTGCGATCTCCAAACGGAGTTGCTTCTGCTCGATCGTTAGCAGATTTGGCACGAACTTCACTGAGATTCTCCTTAAGCCCAAATCCTCAGTCACAATGGAATGAACGAATCCAATGCTGCTAACGCCTGCCTCGTCTGCAAGTTCTCTGATCGTGATTCGACGATCCTGCATCAGCAGGGTCCTCACTTGGTCAATGACTATCTCATTTCGGGATGTTGAGGGCCTACCAGAACGTGCTTCACTTTCCACTGATGTGCGACCATCTTTGAAGCGGTTGTACCACTCTTTTATCTGTGTGGTGCCCATTGCTTCATTCCCGAAGGCCTGTTGAATCTTGCGGATCGTTTCCACTTGGGAATCGCCAAGCTTTACACAAAATTTGACACAGTAGCGTTGTTCAAGTTTTGCCGTCAAAAACGAAAATCTGACGGCGCTCACTTACACTTCCTCACTCATCAGTGGTCTGTCGGCGACTGACAGCTTCTGCAGGTGGGAAGATATTCACGCATACGGATTAGGATCGCCGACATACGTGCACCAAACCACGCCTCCCTGGCTTCATTTGTTTACGCACCAAAAATTAAGGTTGGATACTTTTTGAACACACCTCGTATAAGCATGATACAGCATCTCAAAAAGTTATTGGCCTCAATATGTTCCACTGGATCAAGCGATGCGTGGTGGAGGTATGCGCTCTACCAAAGGCCCTTCTCGATATCCCATTCTTTGTAAACAAAGTCGAGGCTTAGTTATGGATGAGTTGGACATAAGAAAATTATACACATAGTTGGGTGAAGAATATAATGGACCAAGACATAACAGAATGAAAGAAACAGCAGAAAGGGGTAGGGTGGACACACCAACAGTCGGGTTGAGGGACAAAGTAGAGGGAGACTCGGAGAAATAAGGGATGTGGGAAGAATAAAAAGGGTTGGTGAGGACTCATATGGTGGATAACATGAATGCAGAAGCAACTCAGGAAGAAAAAAACCAGAAATTTGGATAGAGGTCGCCTTGGAAAACGTTAATGGGGGTAGAAAATATGGATTCCAGACTTTTTTCAGAGCAGGTTTCTGTGGAAGAATTCCCAGGGTGAATTAATATCAGGGGCGGTAGATACAGGAAAGCAGTCCTGAAATGTGATGGCTGCTTGCAGCTCTTGCCAGACTTGCCGGTGCTGAGGCTGTTCTCTGACAATGACCAGAGAGATGTTGGCCTTCACAAACACATGATCAGGTGAACCAATTGGGGCAGAGGAAGAGCAAGATACATTGGTGTGGAAGTTGGTCATCACCGAATCCAAAAAGAAGGATTTGCCATTTGGAGAAATCTGCGTTGGAAAGTTCACAGATTGACACAGTCCCATGGATTCACAGAAATCCTTTGGCTGGTGAAAGAGGTGCCAACACCCAGCCAATTTACACGGTGACAATCTTTTCTTTTGATGTTCAAAGGCTCGAATTCTTATTCTGTTTTCATCGCCCATTTGACGTTTTACGACACAACACTGCACATGTCCATAAAAGTCTATCGTGGGAAGACTCCAACCCTCTTTGAAGGACCGTCGACAGACAGACGCCAATTTATGCATTTCAAAAAAAATTGGGATGATGGTGATGGTGATTTTGTTATTGGAAGCAGCCTTGCAAAAATTCCACAAGTTGCTAAATATACACCTTAACATGGCATCATCCAAGGCAGCAAAGCCCCTGGGGGAATAGGGCAAATTAAATTACTACAACCTTCGTCATATGACCCTTTGTCCCCCTGGCAGGTTTGGTTGAAATCGCACAAGTAACGACCGAATGCGTCCCCCGTCAGATAGAAACAGATGTCAAATTGCATATTTTAGTATGATTACATCAATATGATGCCCAGGAAAAAAACCCCTCAAATCTAACCGGCAAATTGGTCAACAGAGAACTAAAACGTTGCAATAAGTAGGGTAGAGTCACCTTCATGGAAAGGCAGTTCCATACCATCGGATCTTTGACGTCAAAATATTAGTAGATGGGACTGCAGATTTTGCATCGACAAAGAAAGCCTTGCACATTGAAACAAAGCAACGACCTTCAATGCAACAGAACGGCCGTTTATAGTTGGGTCAATAAATTAACCAAGACTTGAAAGCTCAAGGATAATTTTCTGCCTCTGAGCTATCCTGTCAATCCTCAAGTTTGGATAACTTTGCGATACTGTTCCCCAATCCCAAGTGGCACATCATATAGGGAAAGCGACTCAGCAAACAAACACACCTCATGTTTACACAATGCCAATGCCCATATCATTAATTAAAGCGACGATGAACACACCATTCCATTATTAGAGTTGCTGGAAACACCGGCTCCTTGCGGGAGCAGGAAGCGGGTGTAGTTTTCATGATACTACAACACAGAAATGGCATATTTTACAATGATTTGTCAAAGTTCTGGTAGTTTGATCTGTTTTTTTAGTGATAACATTGTTGAAGGTATTCTGTCAAGTGGTGCAGAAGGGCATTAGCAGGTGAAATAATTTCCCACTTTAACATAAAATAAAATAAAATAAACAAGAGCGAGAATTGCGTTCCAATAAACATCCCGTCCCGATGTGATATTTTCAAAATCCAAAAAAGGGCACAACTGAAAAATTGACGAAATGCCCTGAAACTCAAACTTGTTCTATAACTTATCTATCTATAATTCCAGCAGTGTGTGTGTGTCTGTTCGCTGTTTCTCGACAACCACTGGTCCGATCTAATTGAAACTTTCCAGGTATATTGCTGGGGACCTGAGGATGTGCCTTTTCAAGGTTTAATATTAATCGGACAAGTGGTTCCCAAGTTATGGCCATTTATTTACCAACCAATGACAGGACACGTTGCTGAGTAGGCGTGGCCGATGCGCCATTTAGTTACCAATCACAGGACACGTTGCTGCGTAGGCGTGGCCGATGGGGAAGAGATCCACAGCCGCGTTCCACATTACGGGTTACGACGTATGGACTTCCGGATAGTGATGACTTAGTGTATTCTAATAATTTCTCGATTTCTTATGCGCATTTATAGATAAACACAATGCCCAAATCCAGTCGTCATTTACGAGAGTGAAGGAATGGACTGTGGTTGTTTGAAAGTTTTTTTTTTTTTTTTTTTTTTTTTTTTTTGGTTTGCACGTTCGGCCACGCCAGAGTGAAGGAATGGCCTGTGTGGTTGTTTCTGGCACAGTTTTTTATGTTTGTTTGTTTTTTTGCACGTACTAGTAACTAGAAAGGCACTTGGAAGGGTGCATACCTCCACCACACAATGCCTGATCCACGAGAACATATCAGGCCCAAAATATTTTTGAAACATCATTCTATACATCGTTTTTGGGCCGATGCCTCAATGGTGAAGAATCACTTTTAAAATTCCAGTAGTCAGTAAAATCTATTCAGTTCGTCCTTGTCACATACTGAACCTGCCCACAAAATTTCATCCACATCCGTCCACAACTTTTTGATAGATCCTGCACACACACAGACAAACAAACAAAAAAGGGGTGAAAACAACCTCCTTCACCTTCGGTGGAGGAGGTAATAAAGTCACGTTCCAATTTTCAGTTGAATGTGTTAGAGGGTATGGGAGAAAAGTCTGAAAAAACCACAGGTGGGACAGATGAATGGATAGATGGTGAGCAAACCTATAGTCCCCTCCAGTGAAACCAGCAAGGGACTAAAAACCCAAGTTGGAAGTAGCCATCCCAACTTGGTGGAACATTATATATACACACAGAATACAACCACCACTTTTCAACTTATTTTATCCAGTGGTTTAGAAGTGCATAAAATACAGAACACAAATGTAAGCCTTGCTTGGTGTTGGCTTAATGTTTAGGGTGGTGGGCTGGGGATCCTAGGACCCCGAGTTCAAATCCCACTCGGCTGTTGAATAAAAAAACAGGTGGGGTTGACACTGCCCGGCATCCTTCCAAGGTCGGCAAAATGAGTGCCTGCTTGCTGGTATCCTGTGTCGGAGTGGTGATCCATCCAGGATTGTGCCCAAAGGTCAAGGAGACTGCTGAGACAGCATCAACGCTCTGCACAGATTATGGTCTCAATGGATGGATGCATATGTAAGTTGACCAAGTAGTTTTCAATTCTAGAAGGTTCTCCCAATGGGCTGAAATTCGATTTCACATTTACATCTATTTTCACACTGGGCTCGAGATTTCACACTGGGCACTACACATTTAAATCGAGAATTCGTCACCAACCACTTCCCCCCCCCCCTCCCCGAACACCTGCAACTGAATTTTTTTTTTAATGACTAAAAAAAAAAAACCTAAAAAAAATAAAACTTTCCAAGGTTCATCCCAAGTACAACCACCAAATATAAACTCATTCCATCTAGGAGTGCTCACAAATGAACGCCTGCACATACTTTTATATACACATACTGTATATGTGTGTTTACATATATATATATATATATATATATATATATATATATATATATATATATATATATATATATATATATATATGTTAGTGTGATTAATTATACCAAGAAGCTGGTTTTTCCACTGCCACGTTTCCCACGCAACAAAAGCAGCCTTGGCTGTCGACCTTCAAGCTGCTTAATGGTTGAAGGCACAAGAACATGTCGGATGGCTCCCTCGGGTGCACGGCACTGCACAAAGCACAACTGCTTCTCGCTCTCACCCATGTCCTCAGAACCCTACACACCAAATATGTACAAACACTCAGAATACCAAGGATGTTTTCAAATGGCTCAAAGTAAAAGAAACGTCAAAATAATTCAAGTAAATTCAATTTGCCAGCCTATCATTCGTGATCCGGCACAAAATGCATCTCAAAATCACTAAGTGGGTACTGTGTGCATGTGAAACGGTACAAGTTTGGTGTGAGACACAAGGAAGTGTTGTCCCTCATTTCACAATGTGCTGATATACTGCTCTTGGAGACTCAATGTCTCAATATTTTGAAAGAGCCAGGAATATCATTGGCTGAAAGAAACGTTTGGCGACATCAAAGCCTTGCTTTGCACATTGATCAAAATGTAAATTCACATGAGAAAGCAAAATGTTTGACGAAAATAAACTCCTGCAAAGTGATGTAGATTAAATAACTTTTTTTTTTTTAAACCAACCATTTCTGTTGCCATCCGATCCAATGCTTGGCCCAGGTCATCCAAGACCATACGCCCAAATTCCTCCAGTCCAATTGTCGCAGGTCCAGCCTGAGTTTGACGTCCCCAGCAAGCTGAATATCTACCAGATAAATAAGACATTGGTAACTGTTTTTAAATTCATGGCAAGAACAAAATAATAAACATAATAAATAAATAAATAACATCTAATGCAAACATCCAGACAACTTTACTTTGCCACATCATTTGCATTCAGTGTAATGAGTTTCCATGACTCACGGGTTGCGTTGCACCAAACCCGCAGCTCTGAGCCGCTGCTTTAAATCTTCAATCCTCTTTGTTGCTTCCCCTGATTCTGCTTCAAAATGCGGCAAGCATTCCTTTGGTACATCACTGAAAAACAAATACCAAGTACATTTCATGAATATCCAACTTTGTGGGATGAAAACTCGTACAGGTGCTAACTTGGAGCAAAATTAAAAGGTCAACAAGTACTAACCAACATTTTTGAGCACATTGGGGATGATAATGAAAGAAAGTTTCAAAGCAATTAAGCCATATCAATGAACTTGGACAAAAGAAAAAGGAGCTGGAAAATATATATCTTTTTAAGAATAGGGAAAGATTTATGATTGCAACATTGACCTGAGAAAACCAGGGTCCCGGAAATAGAAGAAAGCCCGACCAGATACTGCTTGAGGGTCTCGCAGAGCAAACTGAACCATCTCCAACTCCGTAAGTGAGCGTCCATTGGGATATGTTGCAATCTGGGTAAAAGTGAGGACCCAAAAGTTAACACATACTGTGTGTGTATGTATATATATATATATATATATATATATATATATATATATATATATATATATATATATATATATATATATATATATATATATATATATATATATGTAGGACAATGCAAAAGTCTAAGGCCACCTTGAAAATAAATACAAGGAATTTACAAGGAAATCAAACACAGGTGGAGGCCATCCAACCCAACATGTCTGTGCGAACACCATACTAATTTATTGACACAAGATACAAGGAAGAAAATGCAAAAAAATGTAATTAAACAAATAAACATTTATTATTTTTTAAGTTTTTGCAGTTTTTGAAAAAAACGTTTTTGGTTTTTTTTTTCTTTTTCTTCTTCCCCTCAGAGAAGGGGGCATGGGCTTGGTTAAAACACCACATCAACCACATAACACGCCCACAAACAGCACTCTGAACACATGCACACAATCACCCATCAATGCTCCAACTACCCAAAAGACCTGCCAACATCCCTATACCCCTCTCTGATTTCCAGGTACCTATCCAATTCTAATTTAAAACTTATCTACTTTTTCTGCTGCCACTACCTTTCCAGGGAGACCATTCCATGCATTCACTACTCTCTGAGTAAAAGTCCCCTACCTTAATACCATCCTAACTCTCCTCTTCTTTACTCTCGAGCTGTCCCCTGGTCCTATCACTGTGTACTCTGTTGAATAATTCATCTGCACTTATTTTAGATACCTTTATTTATCTTAAACATCTCTATCCTAACTCCTCGTAACCGCCTCCTTTCTAGTGAATAAAGCCCGTCTCCTTCAGCCGCTCCTCATAGCTGAGTCAAGCTAGGCCCGGAATCAATCTAGTAGCCATGCGCTGAACCCTCTCTATGACATCTATGTCCTTTCTGAATTGTGACCGAAACTGGACACAATATTCTAGATGTGGCCCTCACTAAATTCCTGTGCAATGGTAACACCACCTCTTTTGATTTATAATTGATCCCCCTCCAAATAAAACCTAAAACCCAACTTGCTTTACCTATAACTGCCTGGCACTGTGCTGCCTGCTTACCTCCGGTACCTATTACAACCCCCAGATCCTTCTTCTGTGTAACACCCTCCAAAATTACTCCTTGCATCCTGTAATCTCTATTTTCATTGCTCTTTCCCATTCCCAACACCTCACACTTGCTCAGGTTTAATTCCATCTGCCAGTCTTTTGCCCAATCTATACAAGTATCAATACTCTCCTGTATCTGATCACCACCCCCTCTGCTATCCACTTTACCTCCAAGCTTTGTGTCATCCGCAAATTTGGAAAGCTTACTCTTCACCCCATTATCCAAATCGTTGATGTAAATAATGAATAGTAATGGTCCGAGTTCTGATCCATGAGGTACCCCGCTACTTACATCCTCCCAGCAAGACATCCTCCCACTCACAGCCACTCTTTGCTTCCAATCACTAAGCCAGTTTGCAATCCAATTAACAACCTGATTGTCACATTGGCATATTTCGGTAAATAAAATGTTACAATTATGTTTTATTGAATTTTAAAAAACGATTATAATATTAATGCATGAAATTCCAATATTTGGTGGAACCATTTTCATGCAGAACAGCAGATATCCCACTGAAAATGCTTTCCCGCAATTTCTGGAGAAATTCCATTGGGGGGGGGGGGGGTTATTCCATACATTGTGCAATGTTTCCCAG
The DNA here is from genome assembly GCF_056783735.1 of Eptatretus burgeri. Lineage (NCBI taxonomy): Eukaryota > Metazoa > Chordata > Myxini > Myxiniformes > Myxinidae > Eptatretus > Eptatretus burgeri. Next base: position 38,031,307 of record NC_140969.1, on the reverse strand, counting down.
GATTCTTCTTTGGCATGGCTCCAATGTTCTATCTGGTCTTTTATTCGTCCCCTACCAATTTCACCAGAGGGACAATAGGTTTGCTCTCAGTCTGTCCCGCCTGTGGCTTTCCTGACTCCCCATACACTTTAACATATTCAACAGAAACTTGGTACACAGCTTTATTATGATAAGTTACAGAACAAGTTCGAGTTTCAGGGCATTTCATCCATTTTCACAGAGTTATTCCCTTTTTAAAGTTTGAAAATATCACATATTATAGAGATGGATGCCCTGACTCCACCACACTGCTTTACCCCCATTGGCTGGACAGTTGACCTCACTCCATCCCAATAAAATCATGCACCACCATTCCATGAAGCAGCACAGATCAGCAGGCATCAAGCCCTAGGCCTGGGTGTTAGTCTGTGACCCAATGCAACTGGAATGATCCCAGGTACATAATCATGGTGTATTGTTATGAATTTGGAAGCTTACTGCACACAACAGACAGGTCTGATAGAACAGTTATATCGGTAATTGTGTGTTTATAGTTAGGGCCCCCTACCTGTGTCTAACGGGAATTACATGTGTGCGCTACGGAGTTTCGTTTACAACAAACCTCCTTCACTTCACTTCGCACACCGACGCCATTCCCTACGTGCGTTCGGCCACGTACATGGGTGGAGATTTCCATCGCCTCAGACCGGGACTCCGCCCAGGAAGGCAGGGGCGTGCCCCTTGTCCAATCACGCCACAGAGAGCGACTTTCCCACGACATGCCGGCCAATGAGGGTTGAGATGGCCACAGAGGGCGACTTTCCCACGACACGGCGGCCAATGAGGGTTGAGATGGCCACAGAGGGCGACTTTCCCACGACACGCCGGCCAATTCCATCGTGACTCGCGTTACATTTTAGCGCAATTGACAATCTATATCTCAGAGTATACAATGCAGTGATACAGGTCAGAAGTTGTACTTCAGTTTGTAATAACCTTTGCGGGTAAGGTATGAAAAGAAAAAAAATAATAATTATTCAATTGTCTAATATAGTTTTTATTTGAATTTATTTATAGCGTGACTCACATTACAGAAAAGGGAAAGCCAAATAATCACCTCATGTACATGCCAAATTTGTCCTAAACTGATAAAACGAAAGAATATCGTTTGGGTTCAAAGGGTTACAGTTAAACAGGCTTTCATACAAGATACAAAGAATTGATTTTCCTTTCAAAATATGGGCAATAAATTAAATTATGATCATGACTCGCGTTACCGTGACTCCTGTTACAAATTTTCCCACACTGATAATCCACACGGCTGTCTTCACAAAGGCTGAACTTACTGACTAGTATTTACAGGTAGTGAATTTGATGTAACTTAACAGAGATAACATTAAATAACTAGGAATTAATTAACTTTCAAACAGACCATAACTAGGAATTAATAGCTTTCAAATGGGCCATTCATACCAGAAACAATATGCACTTTTGTGCAGTAAAACTGTCTCGAGTGCCAACCAGAAATCTACAAAGGAAAAATGGCCACGGTGGTTCACAATGAATGGGGGCTCCAGTCTTCGAACAATATTGTCGTGTGTGTAGAAAATTTCATCAGGCCGAACAGGCCACTTCCAATTTTTTCTAGCTGGCACCATGACGCTCACCTGACATTCTTCATGTTCTACACGTTTCACCTCCCCTGGGTAATTTGTCTTCTCATATTGCATGAGAACCCAATCCCCAATGCAGATCTTAGTGTTCGCATCAGCAGCTGAGGCAGGCAATGCAACTGCAGGCCTAGCGTCTGAGGTGATTGTACAGAGTTCTATCTCGTCATTCATCAACTTCATACAATGCGCACCACCTATGCCAGGTACAGGACTGGCATCCTTAAAAACCTGACTGATTCCCAGGACTTCATTTCTTCTTTCAATCTCCGTGCCCTTTATTTCAGCTACAAGCACATTGCTTGTCATTGCCGCTTCCCTGAAGCTTGACGCATTGGTAACAATGGCCTTTCTATTCCTAACCGTATTCCATACAACACGCTTGACGGCTCCACCGATTCCGTCGACCGGACCCTTTCTGTGAAATGTTGCAAAGAAATTCCAAATGATTTCTTTATTGCGTTTCTCCTGTAGAGGCTTCAACGCAGCAAGAATATACCTATTCTTGAACTGGGAAGCAGGCCCATCAGACAATATGGATACATGTGACACTGTCTGGAATTGTGTCTAACAAACGATCTATATATATATATATATATATATATATATATATATATATATATATATATATATATATATATATATATATATATATGCGACAATGGTTTCCTTCGAATGTGTAAGGTTGTCTGACGCCAATACAATTGGATGGATTGTACCTTCAAACCATAATGCAGCTGTGAACAGACTGACCTGAGCCTGCTGCCAGTGAGCACACTGAATCTCATCCTGGTAGACACAAGTGTAATTTTCTGAGAAATCCACCTGAAGAAGAGCTGTATCAGAATGTTCACTGGCAGAGGCAGCATCCCGTTCCTTGTTATACGAACAGGCCTGCTCCCTTTTGACGAAGCAATGCTCCATGAACTTTGGGATCAGATTACAAATGTGGTCCACCAAATCATTTGTTGTACCCTCCTCAATTTGTTGTACCCTCCGCAGCGCACACACTTTGGCAAATTTTCCATCACAGTCATTTTTCCAAGTTGTCCATGTAACTTGTCTGTTTTCGTCAACAACACACACCTTTCGGAATCCTTTTGCATCAGAGCAGGTTTCACATTCGTTAAACCAACATTCGTGGCGTGTTTGGTGACATAGAAACATTTGAAGGAGGTCATGTGAATACATTGGTACAGACGGCTGGACCTTCTGCAAAGCATTTACAGCGGTCACGATATTTTCATGATACCGGCACAAGCAAACATTATGTGGTAATTTGCTCTTCAGTAGAATATGCGGAGGACGAAGTTCAGCGAACTTGCTTTTACCAATTTCCGTATCTGGGAATTCCTTCTGGAACAGCACGTAAACTTCGTTTACGGAGCAAGTGAGGTGCCTGGTTTGGTACTGGACTTTATTTAGTACCATCATCTGCCCTCACGGTGACAACATCTTTTCTGCCTGGAGCTTGCCGACTAATATCATCCCTGGCGTAAAATATTTTCACCGCCTCAATGGTTTTACTTGGAATGGAGTTTTGGCCCCCTTTCGGCTTTTGTTGTTCAGGATCATTCTCTTGATCTGCTTGGATTGAAGTGTACAGCTTTCTGATCACGGCTTTTCTTCGCTTCGGGGTCCTCGGCAGTGAGGAAGTCAATGCCCGTTTTGCCTTGCGCATTGCTTTCCCCAAAGCGCTGGCACTGTTGAAGGGTGAAGAATGCACGGTAGGGGACAAAGTTGCTCGTGCCTTCTTCAGAGCTCTGCACTTCACCACCCGTTGCCTCACCTTTTCACGGTTCATTAGCGTCAACTGTGTTTGTTCAGTCGTCGGCAGTTTCATTTCTTTTGTTTTCTTCATGCCGCGGTAATTCATATTGTATTCCCTTTGCCGTTTTCTATAATCATCGTATTTTCCATCGGTGCGAAGTTTCTGTCGCCTCTTCTGCTGCCTTTCAGCCGCAGTGAGCGCCATGACAAAATCTGTAATGACGGTAACCAAAAAAAGCGGATCCAGAATTTGTGTGCTGGACTCACTGGACTATGGCTACCGTTAAATAAACACACATTGAGAGGGATGTGCTCACCCCGAGGATAGAAATACAACGGTATTGTAAAGCATGATCTACCGTAATCCCGTCACTTCCGTGCTGGACACTTGGTAGAGAAACTTAATGATCATGGATACATTGCGAGGTGAATGTCTGAATAAATTGTAAAATATACTTCGATATTATCACATTTATCTATTATAAACTGCATATGGTCATCCTTACCTTGACTGATGATGGATGATAGACGATTGTCACTTCAAAAATTTACGCTTGCAAACAAGCTATAACACGCCACGACTTCACGCAAAGGATTCTGGGATATAAAAATTCCTCCGTCGCGCAATCTATTGCTATTTCTTGAAACTAAACCCACCTGATTATCGTGACTCATGTTACAAAATTCGTGACTCGCGTTACCGATGTTCACATGTCCAGATTACAGCACAGAAGACAATTAGAGGTCTGTTGCTGCTGCCATTTAGTTCAGCACAGGGACTAGTAGGAGAATTCTAATTGGCACTTCCAATACAGCAGGGGTTTTTGTCAAGTAGAAAAAGTTATTAATTTTTGTGATTCGTGTTACATCACCTTCAGACCAGCTGATTTCAGGGGCTGTTATCTGAAAACCTTTAACATCCTGCAATCTTTTCTATAATATGTTTGAGAAACATGCCTAATGAAGTACTGACATTATTCAACAACTGGTTATGTCTGAAAATGTATAGAAGGAGGTCAATTGAAGATTATAGCTCGAAAAGTAAAAATTGAATCAAATTTTATGGATTATGTTTGAATGATGATTTTTTTGTCAACTGGTAGCTGAGATTTGAAAACTTTGTCATTCCCTTTAATTCAACTTATGAAGAATCAGAAAAAGTAACATTTAGCTGAAAATACCTAGCTTTAAAAATCTGACTATTTTCCCCCTTCGCGTGGAATTGCCCGGGTGGAGGTCACCTCAGATGGTGATTTTCTGACCCCCGAGGAAAAAGGAATATAAAGGAATGCCAGGCTGGGAGCGGGTGGTGGAGATCATCATCGTCTTGGGGGTCGCGGGTCTTGGTGCTGGCTGGTTCGTCTGGTCCTGGATCATCGTCGTCTCTGATCTTCTCCCTGGTCTTGGTCGATTGGTGCATGGCCGGTTGGAGAGCGTGGTACCTGGTGCTTGGAGCGGCATCGTGTTGTGGGTTCAAGTCCCGCCGAGCTGGATCGTCGAAGACCACACGAGGTGGACAGGTCCAAGCACAGGCTCTGGTCTCCAGCTCCCTGTCCTCGAGCTGGAAGCCTTCAATAAAGACCCGACGGGGTCCATTTCTTTGTGTGTGTGTCTGTGGGCCCATCTTCAAGTAGAATTGTGCAAGTGCTTTCTTTTGCTCATTGTACATTACATTTCTTATTCGGATAACTCTGCTCTGTGTGTGCTTCCCTCCCTGATTATTATTATAAATAAATTTCCCTATTGTTGAATGTCCCAGCTCGTTCCCTGTCATTTCTTTCATTGGCTTGGCACACTGTGTATTGAGAGATAGCGAGGGTAAATTGTTCATTTGGTCCGGCGCAGCTCTGGTAAATCCACTCGGTTACGCCAGATCCGAGTCGTTACCTGCGACTCGGATCAGATATAGTCGGCTGAGGGTGTGGTTCCCCGGTAGTTAGACTGCATGAGTATTTAGGTATATTGAAATTAGGCAATTAACCCTACCCCACGCCGTCAAAGTATTGGCGACCACGGTCCTTTAAGTGACCCGTCGGCTCGAGAGTTATCCGGGGTGACGACCTATAAATTCCGGTGTGTTCGGTAGAGCAGACTCTACTGCTCCCTCGAGCGGTCGTGCTCGCCACCGACACCCGGCCCCACAACAGTATTATATATGCACGTAAGGCATGCACGTTTTTGCTTCAAATATGTACATCGGGTGACAGTATTTTTATTTCACCGAATGCGCCATTATGCACCGCTCAAATAAAGACGTGTTTACTGGTGTGAAAAGTCTGGCTTATGCACAATTGTTTTTAATCTTCTTTTTTTTGTGTGAATAGCTTTCTCCCAGGTGTGTACCCCGGTCAGAATAGGTACACCGTATCCCTGCGTGTCGTAAAAGGCGACTAAAAGGGTTGGCGTCAGGAAGGGCATCCGGCCATAAAAACATCGCCTCAAAAGGAAACCATGATGAGTACAACTGATGGGCAGGGTACAGCCCGAAGTACCCCGTGGGGGTCCTCACCCCCTCTCGTTAAAACTCAAGGTGGGGAACCCGATCGAAGCAAGGGAGGAAATTTTTCCATTTATGATGACCAATCGTCTGATGCCCCACGTGGAGATCGGTTTCTGAGGTTTGGTACATGGAATGTAGGGACAATGACAGGGAGATCTGGAGAAGTGGTTGAAACATTGGTCAGAAGAAGAGTGGACATATGTTGTGTGCAGGAGACACGGTGGAAGGGAAGTGGTGTTAGAATGGTGAAGGGGAGGCAGGGGCAGAAGTACAAGTTTATGTGGCAAGGGTGCCCGGAAGGCGTGCATGGTGTTGGTGTAATGTTTTCTGAGGAGTTTGTAGACAGTGTAGTGAGTGTGACTAGAGTGAGTGAAAGGTTGATTATGGTGAGAATTGTGATCGGAAATCTCTTGGTGAACGTCATCTCGGGATATGCCCCGCAGGTCGGTCGAAGCGATGAAGAGAAGAACATGTTCTGGTGTGCGATGGAGAAGTTGATGGGAAATGTGAAAGATGAGGAAGTTGTTGTGGTTGGAGGAGACTTGAATGGACATGTGGGAAGGAGTCCAGACGGTTTTGAGGGAGTCCATGGGGGTTATGGATATGGTGTGAGAAATGGAGAAGGTGAAAGGATCTTGGAGTTTGCTGATGGAGCTGATTTGTTGCTCTGTAATACTCAATTCCAGAAAGCGAATAATAAGCTTATTACATACACGTCAGGTGGGTTGACGACAACCATTGACTACCTGATGGTGCGTCAGCGAGATAGGGGAAACCTCCGGGACACAAAGGTGATCCCAGGGGAGGAGACTGTTTCGCAGCACCACCTGGTTGTCTGTGATATAAGGGTGAAAGGTGCGCGGATAATTCGGCGGGTGAAGTACCAACCGAGGATGAAGGTGTGGAGGTTGAAAGAGGCGACAGTGAAGGAAGCATTAAGAGAGAGGCTGAGTATGGTTGAAGATGATGTGGTTGAGCTTGAAAGTGGTTGGATGTCAATGAAAGCTAGTTTATTGGGAGCCGTTGGTGAGGTATGTGGATGGACAAAAGGACCACCGAGGCACTCGGAAACATGGTGGTGGGATGATGAAGTTGGAAAGACGATTGAAGAGAAGAGGAAGAAGTTCAAGGAATGGCAAAAGGCAAAGGATACGGTGGAAGAAGAGGCTGCACATGAAAGTTATAAGGAAGCCAAGAAGGCTGCAAAGAAAGAGGTTGCAAAGGCACAGGAGGCCCATAGGAAAATGTTTGGAGAACGCTTGGATTCGGAGGAGGGTAAGAGAGCGGTATTCAGGATTGCAAAGCAGATAGCGAGAGAGAGATTTGATGTAACGGGGGTGAGTTGCTTGAAGGATGAAGTGGGACAAATTGTTGTGGATTCAGATGGAATTAAAGGAAGATGGAAGAGATATATGGAAAGGCTGTTGAATGTAGAAAATGAATGGGATAGAAACATCGAGAGTAATCCGGTTTTAGGACCAGCAGAGAAGATAACTGAGAAGGAAGTTGAGGAAGCTAAAAGAGCAATGAAGAGTAGAAAAGCAGGAGGGCCGACGGGAGTTGTGGGAGATATGTTGAAGGCAGCGGGAAGTTGGGGTGTGAAGAGAATGACAGAGATCTGTAATCTGTTGGTGAAAGGCAGCCGCATTCCAGTGGATTGGAACTGAGTACCCTCGTCCCTCTGTACAAGGGGAAAGGTGACCCTCTGGACTGTGGCTCCTATAGAGCAACAAAGTTATTGGAGCATGGAATGAAGGTATTGGAAAGGGTGTTGGAGAAGAGGATAAGGAAGAAGGTAAAGATTGACGAAATGCAGTTTGGATTTATGCCAGGAAGAGGAACGACAGATGCAATTTTTATTGTAAGGCAGTTGCAGGAGAAGTACATGGAGAAGAGGAAGAAGTTGTTTTTTGGGTTTGTTGATCTGGAGAAAGCATTTGATAGGGTCCCACGCGAAGTAATGGCATGGGCATTGAGGAAGTTAGGAGTGGAGGAATGGTTGATCAGAGTAGTGATGGCCATGTACGAGAGAGCACGCACAGCTGTAAGGACGAAGGATGGGAACAGTGGTGAGTTTGAGGTGAGGGTAGGAGTGCACCAGGGGTCGGTACTAAGTCCACTTCTATTTGTAGTTGTGATGGAGGTGCTGGCTCGGAGGGTAAAGGAGGGTTTACCGTGGGAGCTGCTGTATGCAGATGATCTGGTGTTGATTGCAGAGAGTATGGATGGACTGAAGGAGAAGATGAACAAGTGGAAGGAATGTATGGAGGAAAAAGGTTTGAAGGTGAATATCGGAAAGACGAAGGTGATGGCAAGTGGTAAAGCATGTGGTGAGGTGGAAAGGACTGGGAAGTGGCCGTGTGCTGTGTGCAGGAAGGGTGTCGGAGTGAACTCCATTCAGTGTACAATGTGTGCTGAATGGGTTCATCGAAAATGTACTGGGGTGAGAGGGTCATTAACCAGTGTGGCAGCTACATTCAAGTGTAAGGTGTGCATCGAGGGAGCAGCAGATGAAGGAATTGTTGAGTTGGATCTCGGAGATGGTGCGAAGCTGGAAGGGGTGAAAACATTTTGCTATCTCGGAGACATGCTGAATGGAGAAGGTGGATCAGACTCTTCGACGGTTGCTAGAGTGAGATGTGCATGGAAGAAGTTTCGGGAACTGAGTGGCGTGCTGACAAAGAGGGGAGTGTCGTTGAAGCTGAAGGGAAAGGTGTATGCTTCATGTGTGAGGAGTACGATGATTTATGGGAGTGAGACATGGGTACTGAACATGGAGCAGCAACAAAGGCTGGAAAGGGTGGAAATGCGAATGGTTCGGTGGATGTGTGGAGTATCGTTGAGAGAGAGGAAGACAAATGATGACTTGCGGAAGATGATGGGAATATAGTGTGTGATGGAGGTTGTGAAGAGAAATAAGTTGAGATGGTTGGGTCATGTGTTGAGGAGGGATGAAAGTGACTGGGTGAGAAGAGTGTTGGAAATGAGTGTAGTCGGAAGTAGAGGACGGGGAAGACCGAGAAAAACTTGGCTAAATGTGGTGGAAGAGGAAATGTGGGCAAGGGGATTAAGAAGGGGAGATGCAGAAA
>NC_140969.1:37884799-38017299 GCF_056783735.1 Eptatretus burgeri | reverse complement strand
GAGAGAGAGAGAGAGAGAGAGAGGCAGCGAGAGAGAGAGAGAGAGAGAGGCAGCGAGAGAGAGAGAGAGAGAGGCAGCGAGAGAGAGAGAGAGAGGCAGCGAGAGAGAGAGAGAGAGAGAGGCAGAGAGAGAGAGAGAGAGAGAGAGAGAGGCAGCGAGAGAGGCAGCGAGAGAGGCAGCGAGAGAGGCAGCGAGAGAGGCAGCGAGAGAGGCAGCGAGAGAGGCAGCGAGAGAGGCAGCGAGAGAGGCAGCGAGAGAGGCAGCGAGAGAGGCAGCGAGAGAGGCAGCGAGAGAGGCAGCGAGAGAGGCAGCGAGAGAGGCAGCGAGAGAGGCAGCGAGAGAGGCAGCGAGAGAGGCAGCGAGAGAGGCAGCGAGAGAGGCAGCGAGAGAGGCAGCGAGAGAGGCAGCGAGAGAGGCAGCGAGAGAGGCAGCGAGAGAGGCAGCGAGAGAGGCAGCGAGAGAGGCAGCGAGAGAGGCAGCGAGAGAGAGAGAGAGAGAGAGAGAGAGAGAGAGAGAGAGAGAGAGAGAGAGAGAGAGAGAGAGCAGCGAGAGAGAGAGAGGCAGTGAGAGAGAGAGAGGCAGCGAGAGAGAGAGAGAGAGGGGCAGCGAGAGAGGCAGCGAGAGAGAGGGGCAGCGCGAGAGGGAGCGAGAGAGAGAGAGGCAGCGAGAGAGGCAGCGAGAGAGAGAGAGAGAGAGAGAGAGAGAGAGAGAGAGAGAGAGAGAGAGAGAGAGAGGCAGCGAGAGAGAGAGGCAGCGAGAGAGAGAGAGAGAGAGAGAGAGAGAGAGAGAGGCGGAGAGAGGCAGCGGGAGAGAGAGAGAGAGAGAGACAGCGAGAGGCAGCGAAAGAGAGAGAGAGAGGGAGCGAGAGGCAGCGAAAGAGAGAGAGAGAGGCAGCAAGAGGCAGCGAGAGAGAGGCAGCGAGAGGCAGCGAGAGGCAGCGAGAGAGAGAGAGAGAGAGAGAGAGGCAGAGAGAGAGAGAGAGAGAGGCAGAGAGAGGCAGCGAGAGAGAGAGAGAGGCAGGGAGAGAGAGAGAGAGGGAGGGAGAGAGAGGGAGAGAGGCAGCGAGAGACAGCAAGAGAGAGAGAGAGAGGCAGCGAGAGAGAGAGAGAGAGGCAGCGAGAGAGAGGCAGCGAGAGAGAGGGGCAGCAAGAGAGAGAGAGAGAGGCAGCGAGAGAGAGAGAGAGGCAGCGAGAGAGAGAGAGAGGCAGCGAGAGAGAGAGAGAGAGGCAGCGAGAGAGAGAGAGAGAGGCAGCGAGAGAGAGAGAGAGAGGCAGCGAGAGAGAGAGAGAGGCAGCGAGAGCGAGAGAGAGGCAGCGAGAGCGAGAGAGAGGCAGCGAGAGCGAGAGAGAGGCAGCGAGAGCGAGAGAGAGGCAGCAAGAGGCAGCGAGAGAGAGAGGCAGCGAGAGAGAGAGAGAGAGGCAGCGAGAGAGAGAGAGAGAGAGAGAGAGAGAGAGAGAGAGAGAGAGAGACAGAGAGAGAGAGAGAGAGACAGAGACAGAGAGAGAGAGAGGGAGGGAGAGAGAGGCAGCGAGAGAGATAGAGAGAGAGAGAGAGGCAGCGAGAGAGATAGAGAGAGAGAGAGAGGCAGCGAGAGAGAGAGAGAGAGAGAGAGAGGCAGCGAGAGAGAGAGAGAGAGAGAGAGAGAGAGAGAGAGAGAGAGAGAGAGAGAGAGAGAGAGAGGCAGCGAGAGAGAGAGGCAGCGAGAGAGAGAGAGAGAGAGAGAGAGAGAGGCAGCGAGAGGCAGCGAGAGAGAGAGAGAGAGAGAGGCAGCGAGAGGCAGCGAAAGAGAGAGAGAGAGGCAGCGAGAGGCAGCGAAAGAGAGAGAGAGAGGCAGCAAGAGGCAGCGAGAGAGAGGCAGCGAGAGGCAGCGAGAGGCAGCGAGAGAGAGAGAGAGAGAGAGAGAGGCAGCGAGAGAGAGAGAGAGAGGCAGAGAGAGGCAGCGAGAGAGAGAGAGAGGCAGCGAGAGAGAGAGAGAGGCAGCGAGAGAGAGAGAGAGAGGCAGCGAGAGGCAGCAAGAGAGAGAGAGAGAGGCAGCGAGAGAGAGAGAGAGAGGCAGCGAGAGAGAGGCAGCGAGAGAGAGGGGCAGCAAGAGAGAGAGAGAGAGAGGCAGCGAGAGAGAGAGAGAGGCAGCGAGAGAGAGAGAGAGGCAGCGAGAGAGAGAGAGAGAGGCAGCGAGAGAGAGAGAGAGAGGCAGCGAGAGAGAGAGAGAGGCAGCGAGAGCGAGAGAGAGGCAGCGAGAGCGAGAGAGAGGCAGCAAGAGGCAGCGAGAGAGAGAGGCAGCGAGAGAGAGAGAGAGAGGCAGCGAGAGAGAGAGAGAGAGAGAGAGAGAGAGAGAGAGAGAGAGAGAGAGAGAGAGAGAGAGAGAGAGAGGCAGCGAGAGAGAGAGAGGGAGAGAGAGGCAGCGAGAGAGATAGAGAGAGAGAGAGGCAGCGAGAGAGATAGAGAGAGAGAGAGAGGCAGCGAGAGAGATAGAGAGAGAGAGAGAGGCAGCGAGAGAGAGAGAGAGAGAGAGAGAGAGAGAGAGAGAGAGAGGCAGCGAGAGAGAGAGAGGGAGAGAGAGAGGCAGCGAGAGAGATAGAGAGAGAGAGAGAGAGGCAGCGAGAGAGAGAGAGAGAGAGAGAGAGAGAGAGAGAGAGAGAGAGGCAGCGAGAGAGAGAGAGGGAGAGAGGCAGCGAGAGAGAGAGAGAGAGGCAGCGAGAGAGAGAGAGAGAGGCAGCGAGAGAGAGAGAGGCAGAGAGAGAGAGAGAGAGAGGCAGAGAGAGAGGGAGGCAGCGAGAGAGAGAGAGAGAGAGAGAGAGAGAGAGAGAGGCAGCGAGAGAGAGAGAGGCAGCGAGAGAGAGAGAGGCAGCGAGAGAGAGAGAGGCAGCGAGAGAGAGAGAGGCAGCGAGAGAGAGAGAGAGGCAGCGAGAGAGAGAGAGAGGCAGCGAGAGAGAGAGAGAGGCAGCGAGAGAGAGAGAGAGGCAGCGAGAGAGAGAGAGAGGCAGCGAGAGAGAGAGAGAGGCAGCGAGAGAGAGAGAGAGAGAGAGAGAGAGACACAGCGAGAGAGACAGCGAGAGAGAGAGAGAGAGAGGCAGCGAGAGAGAGAGAGAGAGAGAGAGAGAGAGAGAGAGAGAGAGAGAGAGAGAGGCAGCGAGAGAGAGAGAGAGAGAGAGGCAGCGAGAGAGAGGCAGCGAGAGAGAGAGAGAGAGAGAGGCAGCGAGAGAGAGAGAGAGAGAGAGAGGCAGCGAGAGAGAGAGAGAGAGAGGCAGCGAGAGAGAGAGAGAGAGAGAGGCAGCGAGAGAGAGAGAGAGAGAGAGAGAGAGAGAGAGAGAGAGAGAGAGAGAGAGAGAGAGAGAGAGAGAGAGAGAGAGAGAGAGGCAGCGAGAGAGAGAGAGAGAGAGGCAGCGAGAGAGAGAGAGAGGCAGCGAGAGAGAGAGAGAGAGAGAGAGAGAGAGAGAGAGAGAGAGAGAGAGAGAGAGAGAGAGAGAGAGAGAGAGAGAGAGAGAGAGAGAGAGAGAGAGAGAGAGAGAGGGAAAAAAAAGAGATGGGGACAAACCGAGCTGCTTCACACCCTGCGCTCGCTCGGTTGAGCCAATGCCACCCAGTAACTCTGCATAAATGTCCATCCTTGTCCCAGTCATCCTCACTCCACCTTGGCCTTGTTTATGTGCTGTCAAACCACCATGTCTCTCCATATGCCTGGGAATGATGGTGTTCACAGCAAGGAATCGTAGAGGGGTTTGGGAGGAATGCTCGGCGATGATGTGGTGAAGGCTCCAAAAGTGGGGCAAAAGATCAAGGTCATGAAGGCAAGAGGAATCGGAATGGAAACAAGAACAGAACTCAAAGGCAGTGCAAGGACTGAAGAATTCAGACTCTTAAACGACCAGTCAGAGGTGAAAGATGAAAAGGTTTTGAGGCGATAGGTTCTGAACTTTGCTCCAGCAGAGAGAAAAAAAATGACCCTACCCCTGATAGGCTAGACAGTTGGCTAGACGGACCCAGATATGAAGTATCAGACAATGTTGCAAAGCAGACCACACAGATGCAGACCAAGACTCAGCACTCTGATGCACTGCCCCTTTTATTTTGGGCTTACCTGCCCCTCTGTGCCCCCGCCCTCCCACCTGTCATTAGTGGAATCTCAGCCCTCGGGGACAGGGTGGGGGGGGGCTGGGTGACAGTCCTCTCCATCTGTGAATGGCATATTTGTTAACCCAATGTGTTAACCTCAACCTCCCCCCCCCCCAGATTGGGGTGTGGGGCACTGCCAGGAAACGTTTTAGCAAGCTGTTACGTTTAATAATGACTGATGAACCATCTGGAAAAGACATCTCAGCAGGATATTCATGAAGCCAGTTTGAGAGGTTGTGAGGAGTTTTAGAAAGAGAACAAGTGATTCCTGCACTGAGGTGCAGCAGAGAAAGGCAGGAAAGTGTGTTCTGTGCTGTGAGGCATAGGAAATGGCTATAGTTTAAAATGTAGAAGCAGAAAAATCACATATATTTAAAACCTATCTACATACTCGCAACGCAAAACTGCTTTGGTGAACACAGTCCACTTAACGAAACAAAATACTACGGACTAACTAAGTTATACTACGAGAGTGGCTCTCTTACTCCCAAGAAGCCAAAATGGTTCCCATTATTAGTCTTTGGCATGGCTCCGATGTTGTATTTGATATCGTATTCAAATATATTAATACTCAGAAAACATTTTGGATGGTAAGTGTGTGCCAGAACTTGAGTGCGAACATGACCAAAGGGGTAATTCATTTCCTGAAATGATTATCCTCACCTCATCACTCTGAAATCATTGTTCAGCTATCCACTTTTGTAATCAATTCAAAGTTTTTTTCATCCCTTAAACTCCAAAAACCTCATGATCAAACTTCGCATCTCTGACCAACGTTTCAAAACGAGCATCTAAACTCGAAAACCAACAACAGATCAAATATTCTACCTTGAGAAAGTCTTTTCTCAGAACAATAGACTATTGCTTTCCCTCATCAACCAGCTCCTCTTTCACTCCCAAAAGAAGTACACAGCTTGAAACACTAAAATGATCATCGCCCATTAAGAGGCTGAGGCATGGGCCTCCTGCTGCCAATGTAGATCGGTCGGTGAAAGTGGTCACATCTTTCGCCAGTCTTTCAACTGGTCTTACATCCCTTTTCCTTCTCCCATTTTTACAAGACAAAACACACAAATCCAACCACCCACTCTTTTCTTCTCACTTGTACGTTCATCGACTTTTCTCTCATTTGTGAAATCACACCCATCTGTCCAATCGAGTTCCTCGCTACACCGATTCAAGATTGCAGCTCACAGTCTCATATCATCTCCCCTTTCTGCACAATATTTCACTCGACCCCTTTTGAATTTTTCCTCCAAATGCACACAAAACACACCTCCAATGTTCATAACATAACACGCCCCTTCTGTGGTTTAAATTTGCTCTTCCAAAAGCTTCAACTGCACCCCACTTCAACATCATGCACTAAACTTCAAAGTTCGCCCTGTGTGTATTCCCATGAATTGATATTAAAATGCAAACCAAGCCTCTCCCACATCTCCCAAAACAAATGACAAACCATCCCAGTCAAGGGTTGTGAGAAAAATTAAATAAACAATTTGAGTTCTTCAAAGTGAATGCAGATAAAGATAGAGGGACAAGTGCAAACCTCACCCAGTTGAAATGAGGTTCATCTGGTAAGGTGTAGTCTTGTACCACATGCCCATAGCGATTGCCAAGAAGACCAACAAAAAGGTCAGCACGGTTTGCTTCAGCCAAGCACACCTCCAGCTGCCTGGTGCACACACAATGTACAGAACAAGTACACAGTAAACTTTTCCTTCCTCTCTCCTCAAATTGCACGTCAAGAGCAACAACAACTTCTCTTCTTCTCAATCCTCCATTGGGAGCATGTCCGCATTTGGCCATTATGAAGACAATTTTTACCAGTGACCTGCTACAAAAATTTGTTTCAAAAGAATTTTTTTTTTTTAACCTTTACTCCCCTTCCCACCAACAAATTCTGAAGCATACAAATTGAAACCACTAATTGGCACAAGTGTACAAGGTGCACTATCTGTTGACAGTACCGGTATCACTAACCACTCAACGTACAACAGACCTCACCGAGAAGCATAACTGTCCTGGGCAGTAAGACCCCAGCGAAGGTCCACCTCACGGATTTCCAAACACCGTGCAGCAGCGCGGGACCTCAACTGCGGAATCACAAACCGCGTCAGCAAGTCCCGCTCCCCGTGCATGTCTCGGAATGTTGAGGAGATGAAAACACGAACCACCCGCCACCTGCAGCACCACATCAATCGGGAAGCAGACTTCACGTAACAGTACATCAACATATATGCACATGATCAAGATGAAATTATAATAAAAGTTTTTTTTTTTTTAAACTCCAAAGTTATGAAATATTGATAAATCAAAATTCAGGAAATAAAGGTCCTAGACCTTCAGATCCATTGAAACCTCTGGACCCTTTCGCTACCTTCAGATCCTTTAAACCCCTTAGATCCCAACTACTGTTGGAAAATACCCTCTCGATGCACACCACACAAGCATCTGTAGAATCTTGTTGCAATATAGACTATACTTTTTTTCCAGCAAGTAATGTGAAATCTCCATCGACCTGAAGGGTGGCGACTGATCGTTTGAACAGAACTTGCATATTGGATCGCTCAATTGGTTCAATCAAAACCGAGAAACTGTTTTTGAGGTCAAAGCTCAAAAGTCAAGGTTGCATAAAATCATCAATTTTAACCCGAATGACTTGAAGTTTGAACAGGATTTGCACATTGGGTCACAGAAGTGGTTCACCAAGAAAAAAAATCACAACCATCGATTTAGCCATTTCAACAGGTTTCCATGACAACAATTTCACCCAACCATCATAATCAAATGGGACTTTTTGTGATTTTATTACCATCACACCTCAATAATTATTCAAGATATAAAACTGAAATTTAAGCATCATATTTGTATTTATGTGCAATATATGCGAGTAATAGTTGGTTAAGAATAGTCAAAGGTCAAGGTCAAGGTCAAGGTCATCTGAAACATGCAAAACACCTATTAGGCCACATTTAGAAAATGGACCCACCTAAATTTGTTATGCATAACAATCAATCATGTAATACACTTAAGAGGTCAAATTTTTGAAATTGCCAAATTGTTGGTTACATGTCAACTCTTGATTATTTGGATTTTGCAAGTACCCTGCAATGCTCAACATCTTTCTTGTTTGTTCCTTATACATTGCCAAACCCCTGGGCAAATGTTGTTGAAATTTTCTGAACCGCATTATTTTCACACGTGGAAGATCAATGTCACAATAATAATTTTCAATTCCTAAACAAATCAATGTAAAAGCAGATAGCGGCACTTTCGGAGTGTGCGTCATACGTCACATGACATGCGCCCACCCCTCATCAAACATTGGTGAGCGACTTCCTCGACCAGGAAAGGGGCAAAGCTTGCATTCAAAGGTTGTTGCTATGTTGGGAATAAAATCTTTTGGATTCAAGAACTTATTTTTCGTATGCATTATGGAAATTAATGCACAATGGCTCCACGGTCTCTGTGGGATGACACCGAGTCCAACAAGTGGTCATATGATCCTGTACAACCTTGATAAAGGAAACGAGGAGGCAATTGGACTCATCATTTCTGTGTTCCACTTCCGAGTAAATTTTTGCGACAGGTGGAAAAGGGCCATTTCTGGGCTTGAACTTTTTTTTTCTTTTTTTTCCCTGGGCATTTCTTCCCCTCTCCAAGTGTCCCTTCTACCCTGCTGCTTGTATGCTTCCCTCCTTTCCACAGTGCTGATGTATTTATGATTTAATCTTAGCTACGAACATTCATATTGATGCTTTACTTAAATCTAAATAACCCCAACTTGATTGGGCAACTCAAGTTGTAGAACTGAAAGGTATGAGGGATCCATCCATCCATTAGGATGCTGCCTAGGTAGTCTCCTGGACTATTGGGCATAATCCTGGATGCGTCGCCACTCCGACACAGGATACCAGCAAGCTGGCACTCATTTTTGCTGACCTCAGAAGGATGACAGGCTGAGTCAACCCCACCTGGTATTAATTCAACAGCAAAGTGAGGTTTGAACTCATGGCCCAAGGATCCCCAGCCCACCACCCAAACCATTAAGCCAACACCAGGCATAACGAGGGACAGTGGACATAACTTTTTAAATGACAACTGTAATAGTTTGATGAAAAATTAAACTTTATCAATCAGTTCCATCAGTTTTTAGTTGAAAGCCAACAAACATAGGGCATTTTAAAAATTAAAATAGATAATTAAATAAATAAATAAATAAGACCAAAGCATTTGCTTCAATCACATCTCCCAATGCAAGGTTTCACTTTTCATCATGCATATTTTTCAAATCTTGGAAACAAAGACAATCACCAACAATTTCATACAAAAGCCTGAACCGAACTGCAAAAGATACATGAAAGTGTCTAAACACCAAGACACCTGTCAGCTATAACTGACATTTTCAGATATGAACGATAGTTTGGACAAGCATTATGCTTTAGAGTTTAGACCAAAATTTTGCCGCATTAACACATGCGAAAAGTTTATTATTATTTTTTAAATATTATTTAACAAGAACATCGATCAATGCAAATGGAACCATTTATTTAATCATATGCCCTACATCTGAAAGAGCCACTTGGCGTGATCGATTTCTTTAAACCTCAGTCTAACATCAGGACCATAGTCAATAAAGCCACAACTTAAAGTCGTTATCTTTAATGGAATAAAAGCACGTTACCCGTAGGGTGACTACATCACCCCCATAATCGACACACACGAGAAACAAACACACAGAGTTAAATTCTGGCTGTGAGTAAACTTACACATGCAATTATGACATGTGAAAAAAATAGCACCACCACCGATTCCTTTTCCCTTGATGTTCATCATAAAATGAGGCACATGTACTGTATTGAATGTACTGGTTGTAAAAGTATTCAGTCCCTCAGGTCAGTACTTGGTGGAAACACCTTTTACAGCTATAACTGCTACAAGTCTTTTTGGGAAGATCTCTACCACATTTACACAGTGAGATGGTGAAATCTTTTCCCACTCTTCATGTGAAAATTGCTCTAGTTCTGCCAAGTTTGATGGGGATCGTCGATGGACTGCAATCTTCAAGTCTCGCCATGAATGTTCAATTGGGTTGAAGTCAGGACTTTGACTGGGACACTCAAGAACATTTATTTTCTTCTTATTCATCCACTCCAGTGTGGGTTCAACTTTGTGCTTCGGATCACTGTCCTGATGAAAGGTGAACCTTGTACCCAGTTTCAGGTTCATGGCCGATTCAAGCAGCTTGTCATCAAGGATTCTCCTGTTCTTTGCACCATCCAATGTCCCTTCTATCCTGATGTAGCAGTGTACAATAACGAAGGCAACAACACCATATAATTTATCCGGAATTTAATAGTGGACAAAAAGGCAATGCCATTCAATCTGTGAGAGTCCTGCCGAGCACGCCAAGGACAAACACAACGAAAATGGTGACTCAACCCCTTCGATTCCTTGGAAAGCCCAAGGTTCTTCACAAACTAAGTTACCATCAACAACTACAATTCAAACTAGAGGGGGAGCACTCGGTAGAGTGCAAAACCTCCGCAGCCAATACTGCAAGGTCACTCAAGTGAACCTGATATCCTATTCATTCAATTTGACGTCAACAGTGCTCACAGAGTTATAGTTTGCAACTTTCCCTTTTACATACTCAATTAATTCATCATAACTAGATTCCTTGAGACAGAAATTGATTTTACGTGGGTATATCCACCTGAAGTTCCAAAATCAGCCGCAATTATAATTTTGGCATGTTTTTTTGTTGGAAATCACTTAAAACATGTAGAAATGCAAAAAAAAAAAAAAAAACATTTTTTTTTCAAATTGGCCGCCATAGCGGCCATATTGGATTTTGGACCAAGTCCAAAATCTAATGGCGTGATCCTTGGACCAGACCTAACCCCCCCCCCCCCACCAAGTTTCGTCGAAATCCGTCGAGTTTTTCCGTAATACTGTTCACAAACAAACAAACAGAAAGGGGTGAAAACAGTAACCTCCGATCTTCGATGGCGGAGGTTAACAAGTAGTATCAATGACTATTTCAATTAATTGTCCTGGAGAATGTCCTGTCTGAAAAAGTAGAAATTGCAGACAGTCCCAGAGCCCAGCATGTCACTGGCATATATATACACACACCGTTCACAGTGCTACACTCACAAGCTTGCTGGTCTCTGCTGATGAAAAACACTTTTTTCACAAACTCCGTATGAGCTTTTCGATTTTTTTTTTTTTTTTAGTAATGGCTTCTTTCTTACCACCTGTCCAGACACCAACTTTGTGAAGGGAACGGAATATTTTTGCTTGATGACCACCGACTGCCCCGCCCCTCCCATCTCGGACATAGAGCCTTGCAGATCTTTCAAAGACATTGTTGGATTTACAGTGATATCACAAACCTGTTTCCTGATTGTCCAGCTGCTGAGTTAAGATGGACAACCTGATCCGAGTGGAGCTTGGGTGGTATGATACATCTCCACTTCTTAATGATTGATTTCACTAAAACTCAAAGGGAAAATGAATGACTGAAATCTTCTTATAACCCTCTCCTGAATGGTGCCCCACCACTTTATGTCCGACTTCTTTGGAAAACTCCTCCATATTCATGTTTTCCTTGTTGGTTGATCAAGTAAGTTGCACCTTGAAACTCCTTAGATAAGTGTCAGAGTTACATTTTTAAGTTAAACCACTGATTACATACAGGTGAAACCTACTACACTTATTTTGTAACCTTTCAAACAAATAATTTGCTCCTGAAGTGATTTAGGATTAATTAGGCAAAGGGTTTGAATGCTTATGCAACTGAGAATCATCCGGTTTTCTCTGTTAATCTAATTTATTCACATTTTATCTGCATTTAGCTTTATCAATATGGAGTAGTTTGTGAAGAATTGGAGTAGTTTGTGAAAACTAGAAAGGCACTCAGTGGAGCACGTACCTCCATCCCATAATGCCCGATCCACAAGAACATATCTGGCCCATTACATTTTTTAAATTCCGTGCTATATATCGTTTGAGCCCCATCTCTCAATGGTGAAGAATCGCTTAAGAAATTCAAGGAGTCGGATCCAGATCTTCACCAAAATCGAATCAGTTCATCCTTGGCACACACCCAACCTGTCCACCAAATTTTATATGGATTAATCCACAACTTTGAGATATCCTGTACACAAACAGACAAAGACAGAAAGGGGTGAAAACAACCTTCTTCACCTTCGGTGGCAGAGGTAATAAGGTTCAGGTGGCATCAAAATGTGAAAACTTTTGCAGGCCACTGTACAGCACAGCATTAGACATCTGAATACAGTACTGCACTACACACAGAAAGTAGTCTTATTTTCAAGTTTAGCATGATGACGTGTACCTGTGAATGTTGACTATTTTACAAACTACGTGAACATCACTTTGCGATACGGTAAATGTGCACACGCAGCATGCTACAAACACATTTTACCTTATTGGAGGTTGTAGAGGCAATCAAAATCAATATTGCATCTTTCTTTAGCCCTGTACTGAAGCCAAATAGACTTTTAAAGATCAATATCTTTCTTCTGTTTGCCTGGTCGATGTATCATATGAGAAAGCAGTTCGGAACACTGTCATACGACGTACACGCACAGCGAGGTCTGTGTAGTCTACATGAAGAACTACCCAGTATTTCTCTGCTGTTTAAAGTGGAGCTCTGCAATTAATTTTAAATGTAGCAGATTCCGTTGAAGAATGGAGAAGGAACGAGTATGCTATGTCCTGTGGCAAATGGGCCAGGAGCAGGGGCCCATGGAAATTCCATGTATAGTAATGTAAAATGTGACTTCAGGACCTCAACTCTCCCCCTCACCCCCTTCTCTCCCCTCCACTCTCTACTCCCCCCTCTCCGCATTGCACCCAACCAGAAACGGCTATTAGTTTGAGTTTTGCCTTTTAAAACATCAATATCTGCACAATTTTCTTCCCGTTTTTTGCAACCGAGTCCTAAACCATCTTAGCCACAAAGAAAAATGAAATTAGATCTCAAATTCGAGTTTAGATAAAGCCACGAGTGTCAGAAAGTGAAAGCCTTACAAAAGAGGCCAATGAAATCTAAGACTTGTGGAGTGTAGAAACTGTGGGAGTCGTCAGGCAAACTGTCCAACCAATGGGTGGAATTCGCACGCACGGACCCACGACAACTTTTATAGCATAGAAACCGATTCCTACCATCTTTTACGAAATAGGAGTTCATATTCGGCAGGACAATTTCCTTAGTTGACGAGAAGAAGCAGTTTAAAGTTGGCACTGGTCATGTTGAAGTTATTGGATTTTGGGAAATTAAATAGATAACATTATAAAGACAGTTGGGGGAAAAAAAAATTAAAATAAAAACTACCCAGACAGTCACATTTGTCTGCTTCATAGCTTTCAACATTGAAAGAAAACCATTTTGCCGAGAAACACAAAACAATTAAAAGCAATATGTAGTTATTCGAGCTCCAGATACCAAATGGCTGATTGGCCATATACAATTTCCACCGCACCAACAGTTCACAAGACTTTTTTTAATACATCAAAATTAATTACAAAAATTCTGTAGCCCCAAAATGGGGAAAAAAATATTATAATAAATAAATAATCACCACAAATGGAGAAATATCTGCTCCTTCACCTGACTGTTGGAGGCACATGTGGAGTTGGGGTCAAAGCAAGTTCATCACGGTGGAGAAGTTTGTCCTCTGGAAGCGGGACTTTGTACATCTTATCCATCAGGTCGATGTGGCCCAACAACTTTGCGCTACCTCGCTCAGCAAGAAACCTGCAGCCAGTCTGAATCAACATTACACAATACTACCAAGACGACATCACACCACTTCAACCCATGTGATGCACAAATCAGACCTGAATATCTGCTCACTGTAGCCATGTAGGTAGATGTCATTGGAATTGCTTTTGAGTGGTGTCTCAAACCTGTAAAGTACACACAAGTTGAAAATGAGACAAGCTGCTTCACAACACTCAAATACATCATAATATAATGGGCGTAAGCCTGGAACTTCTAACACACTTTTCTCCGAACATATTCTGTTCAAACTTCCGAAATCTTCACATTATGTGTTCCATGTATTTATGCAGGTGATAGCGGGTTCAAAAAAAATCGAATATGGATATAATTTTCAAAGACGGAATCGATGACGTCACAATCAGGAGCATTCGGTGACAAACACTGCAAGGGGTCCCAGACGACATGCTTTACTTAACCAAGTCCATGAGTTCAGGACGTTTGTTCAACTCAGCATTTACGACTTTTATCCTGCCATGTTGTTAATCTGTTGATGGAGGTAATATAGAAACGATGAATATGTCAAATCATTCGTGTTACTCATCCGGCACGATGTGTCGAGGCCAACAATCTAAAGTGACCGGTCTCAAACACTACCATGGGCACCCAGACACGTCACCAATATGAACCGAGCTGCTGAATGCGGCGCAAAACATACAAAGAAACTACCGTAGCCGAGCATTGTGATCCGTCCTGTCCCCCATACCCGTCGGAGACGGGTATCTGCTAGTATATTTTCAAAGAAGGCAGTTACTCAATTGCAATAGTTCAGGACAGATATAGATAATAAAATTTAGCTCATTGAAACTATCGAATCTTACTGCAATCGATTCTTCTACTCTTTCATGTAATCATCGGATATCTAACCAAACACAAGTACAACCTCTGCAGCAAGAAGCCATGGGACAAAAACTACTTCCCCATCTTGTGATGCATCATGCAGCATGGGTGTGAAAAGACGAGCTTTATTATATATCAGATTGATATGACATTCCGTAATTCGTGATGGAAATGAATAAATCTGGATTATAAACAATACAACCTTGAGTGTTCCGTTAAGCCTGGAGATCACTTTGCACATATCAACATTATCACACAAAATGTTGAGCGTTTGTTCTGCAGTTTGCTGACAACTAATCTGTACCATCATGTAGGCTGAAGCACAACAGCTTACCGGAATGACCCGATTAGGCTGGAATGGACCAGCAGTAGACCTGGATACACCAGACGACGGTATTGGGCCACCAGACGCAAAACCTCAGGATCAAGATGATGAAGATCGAGTACAACCAGGCGTTCCACCTGAGCCAATACAGTGTATACAGCTATCGTAATCAGCACCAACTAACATTTACCACATAATCTAGACTTCTCCAACTTGCAATCCTCTTTGGATACATTTGAAATCCACGATTTTTCCCAAAAATGCCAAGTTTTAACATTCTGTCACAAAGACAATCACACATCAACTCAATTATGCAGATCCACATTTTCAGACATTTATGCGACAGATTTTTTTTCTACACCCGAAAAACAAAATTAAACTCACCTTTTGTTTCCGAAAAATTAGATGCCGAAGAACGTCACTTGGGAAAACAGCAACTCTTCCAAAATCGAGTTCCTGCAAACCCCCCCCCCCCAAAAATAAAACAGGATGTATGACATAGGCGTCACAAGAGTGGAAGTAGATGAGTGTTTTTCACCGACTCGACGGATCAACCGTTCGTGGTGGATTTCTTACAACAGTTGATATTTCTTGATATGCTTAAAACACTGACATTCTCAAACTCAAGTTCACTCACATATTCTCGAGTGCAGCCTTGAAGCTGCTGGTGGCATCATTGGTTAGGGACACAGTGACGCCGCTGATGCAGTGCCCCTATTACCAGCAGTGTGACCACTCCTTTGCTTTTTTCACAAGATCTTGGCTATTCGTTGTTCACCTTGGCGTCTTGGTTTTCTATTGTCATCGCTTTTCCGAAACCTAGTGAATTCTTGGCTTTTTTCATTGGCTCACCTTGGAATTTATGAAAATGAGGAGTGGTCACACTGATTACCAGTACACTGGTGCTCATTTCGCAGATCTTGGAAGGACAACAGGCCGAGTCAACCTCACCTGGTGTTAATTCAGCGGCTGACGGAACTTGAACTCAGGACCCCAGGATCCCAAGCCACCCACCCGAACCACGGAGCCAATGCCAGGCCTAAACTCAAGTTGATTCTTGCCTTCAATAAAGTTGAGAAGAACTCGTTTTCTTTAAAGAAGGGCAAAATGTGCACAAGTAATTTATATAATTAACAGATTTCATGGTCGCCATAAAAAAAGCAACCAAAAAAAAGTAATTAAATATTGTAGCATCAACGGCTCAACTAAGGTTGAGCTTGTCGGCACTGGGAGGTTAAAATCCTGCGATGTAACGAACGGTTTAAACTCCTGCAGAGATGTTCCGAATTATGGTGGACGACAGATGTGCGGTTGTGAGGAGAGACACGAGAACATTGGCTCTTAAAACCAACGGGTATATTCCCGAACCTAAACAAGGTGAGATTGACCGACGGAGGGATACGATGACGGGCGTCGGGCAGTGGTGGGGAAGAAAGGGGAACGCGGGATAATGGATAATAAATAATTACATACAATGAGGTAAACACGAATCTGAAGAAAACTAAGGCGCCTCATTCCAGACTCAATCACAGACGGGAAGGACAAAACCGGAGGACTCGGCTCTGGTGGTAGTGCGTGGAAGGATGGGTGTGGGGCAGCCACAAGCTGGCGATGAGGAGGGATGAGGATGACGACGGGCAACTTAATGAGGAGACCGGCAGGGCGACAAAAACAGGAAGAGGCAAGCAGGCAGGATGACCTCCTCTCCTCAGATACGATTCTCCCCCTCAGAGTTGGTTTTCCTCAAACATGCCTTTCCTCATCAGACTCTCCACTCAGACACGTTCCCCACTGAGCTCCATGAAACTCCCTCAGAACTCTGTCATCCTCTCAGACACGCTATTCCCTCTTCTCCCCGGGCAACGCTCCGTCCCCTTCTAGGCAATCCGAGCTTCACCCCTGAGTAGGCGTATATGGCTCTGCCCCTCTCTCTTGCAAAGTCTCCCGGTTCCCCGGTAGAGGTTTACATAGTGGTTATACGCAGCATTTCCTTAACCATAATCCCCAACTAATTATTACCGCACACCACCCCTTGCATGATGCACATGCAAAGACGAGGACCCTGAAGCTGACGCGTCCCTCATTATTACATCAAGATGGGCTAACTACTCATTCATGGGCCATGCTACTCAATACATTCCTATCTGATCTATGGGACTATCCAACACCCAACCCTGACACACAGATGCAGCAATATTCACGTGGCTACAGATGAGGCATCCTCAATCATCAATTACAACATCAGAACTGCTCTCAGCCGACAAGGAGACCTTTATCCATAACTCAATGGAGCAATGCTGTCACCAATGGACTGGTGCCTCTGCATAACATTTGTCTCTCGGGATTTTGGCGACTCAAAAGCTTTCATTTTTGGACTCGCTCACAACAGTCAACTCCAGTTGCTCTCACATCGCAGACAAGTTGGTGGCCTGAAAAACTCTTTTGTTTCTCTTTTCTCCCATTTGTGGAAGGAAGTACCTTCACGAGGCTGTTCAATCCTATCTTTCCCCTCAAGGAATGAAAGATGGTGGGACATGACCATCTCGCATCATCAATCATCCCTACCCTCAATCCTTTCTTCCCCAAGTTGCTTCCTCTCCTCTGCTATTCATTCATTCATTAATTAATTAATTCCCTTGCTTGCTGTGGCTGCCTGTTGCCCCATTACCAGGATGTTGGCTTTTTGGCGGTTTATCATTTCACTCTTTCTTGAGCCTGGATTTTGCATAATTTTATGGATGAATAAAGAAAATAAATCATAGCCTTCTGCACGGAAGTACTTTTCCTTACATCAAAATAATCAGCATCGTACCATACGTTTTTACAACGCGTCCGTGCTGCCGATGCAGTCTCGGCAGGTATAAGAATTAGTCATACTCAGTCGTTTGTCATTGCCTTCCCAGCAGTCGGTCAGGGAAGAATTTTGGAATTTGGCCAGGGTATCGATAGGTCGCCTACTCTTCATGAAAGACACCGTATCTTTAACGTCCACAAACTAATGGTGATGGACGGACACCCGGATTAATGTCCATCCAACGTACGGTGCACTTTGCTGCCTCACCCCGCCAGTGAAACACCAGGACACTTGAAAATGACATCAGTGTGACGGTTTATAGCTGGGCCAAGATTCAAACCGAGGTTAGACAGCTGAAAGGTGAGTGCACAAACCTCCAGCCTACACTTCCAGGCATATTTGGAACCATTAGCACTCAAATTAACTATTCCGACAATGTCAAGATAAAAATGCCTGACCGAATTATTTTTTTTTATTATTATAATAACAATAGTTCACTCTGCTTCAGAAGTAATAAACAGCAGCTGTTCTGTAATAAGAGTTGCGGATAGTTTTGTTCTTTGTTTTTTGTGGCATGCCAAAACGCGACAAGGGTCCGACTACTCCAATAATAACGATCGGTACACCGTCATTCAATCCTTGCAACTTAAGATTGGAAAGAATAACTAAATTCGCACGCACGAAAAAGGAGCACGTAGTACGTATAACCACGTGGCACAAAAATAATAATACTATGACATAATTATCCTCCAGCAGCACAACAACCAAGTAACTTTTACAACAATTATGCCATTTTAGAATACCTTCAGCCTACACATTTTGTACCTGCTGCTCCAACAGTCGCTTCATGTTCTCCAGCACGGTGCCGGTCTCCAACTGCACTTCATGGCAACACTTAGCACCATAGAGGAACAGATGCGCTTGCTCACTGCAGAACTTGATCATGAGACCTATTAGTACTGCTACCTCAATAACAAGGTGTGCCTTGCCAAGACCACGTGCTGAAAAACAGGAGAAGGACATCTCCTGAGAAAAGTTGCACAAAATTACGGTGGTGCCAGGCAGTCGGGGGATGTTGTAGGTTGTCGCAATCTTCAAGGCAGTATCCAGTGCAGAGCGGTAACGTTGAAGCCAGCTGGCAATGTCTGTGCAGCAGCTAGAGTCGAAAATTGGGAAAAATTAGGTTTTTGTGTCATTGGTGGTGGTGTTTTTAATGGTGATGTTGATCCATCAAACTCAAACCGAAAGCAAAGCAGTCAGTTAAACTTACTAATCACAAGCAATCATGATTGAGGGATGGGGGAAAGAATGCAAATACAAAAAAGAACCACAATTGTTAAAACCCCAAACCTATTTAAAGAAATAACAAAATAAACTAGAATGGCACTCGGTAGAGCACATACCTCCACTAGGGCCAAATAGTTCACATTTTGTAGCCCACTGATAGGCCGGAACTGCATCTATACCTTAACCTAAATATAATCAGTTTGTTCTTGTCACCTACCAAGTTTCATCCACATCTGTCCATAACTTTGAGATATTGTGCAACATTATTGTTTTTGGCTCCATCATATCACTCAATGATGAAGAACCTGAAAATTAAGCAGCAATTGCATAGTGCACTGAATTTGGAAACCAACTATTTTTGAGATCAAAAGGTCAAACTTCTAAAATTATCAATTTCAATCTGAAAAATAATTTTCATCCTATTGACCTGAGTTTTGATCAAGATTGTCAACATTAATCTTAATGAAATGGATAATTTGACATATCCATGGGGAAACCTTTGGAGAGGGGGGGGGGGAGGAGAATGCTGCAAGTATCGTGCTCTGCACGACGTCTATTTCTTGTCTGTCCGTCTGTCTACAGGATATCTCAAAAAGTTGTGGACAGATGTGCGACAAGGAAGAATTGATTCAGTTTTGATGAATATCCAAATCCGGATCCGTTAATTTTTTTTTCAGTGATTCTTCACCATTGAGAGATAGGGCTAAACTAATATATAGCATGATGTCTCAAAAAGTTGTGGACTGATTCAGAAGAAGCTCGGACAGGTTGGGTGTGTGACCACGATAAATTGATTCGATTTTGGTGAAGATCTGAATACGATAATTATTTAATTTTTAAAGTGATTCTTCACCATTGAGAGATGGGGCGAAAACAATATATAGCATGATATTTCAAAAATGAATGAATTGGGCCCGATATGTTCTCATGGATCAGGTATTTAATGTGGTGGGGGTATGTGCTCTACTGAGTGCCCTTCTAGTTTGTTTGTGTATCCATCTTGTACAAAGTGTGCATCCTCCCTACCAGCTCTTCTCATATTTGTCTAAGTCTCCCTCTATTTTATCCTTCAACCCAACTTGTCGTTTCCCTCCTCTTTCTCATGGCCCCGTTGCATCCTGATCCATTCAGTGTTCCAACGCTTCCAAAAATAAATAAATAAAAAGGAGTAGCTTTATATCCAGCTGATTCCACTTACCTGAGCTTCTGCAGTATCTTACGGCGACGCTTGAGTTTAATACAGATCTCCTCATCAAACATCCTGCCCCGCATTTGTTGACGCACACTGGGCAAAGGATGGACTGACAAATATGAAAATAAAAAGGTCATTCAAGCCCATCAATCATGGGCTAAAACTATGTATAGTCCACAATTTGAAACAATCAATATAGACCTTGCTCAAAAGCAACTCAAGTAAATATTGCAACAACAAAAAATGTCGGCAAAGTAAATATTTGCTACATGGGCACATTTACACAAATTCCCTCCATCACACAACATCAATTGAAAGGTTAGGTAAATAGATGCGATCAAAGTTTTGAGCTGGGATAAGCCTTCCTACTCAAAATGCAGAAGAAATGGCTGGAGAATAATATCCAAATTAACGCAAGTTGCTTTTTTGTATCCAAAAGTCAAGGCTCATGAAAGAGTGAGAACAGAACAGACCAGAACATTCGAGAAGACGACCAGTGTAAAGGAAGAAAATACACAAAATTGGTGGAAGGACAAATAAATACAATTGAATTATTTTTAAAGTGACATTGGAGGAACAATGAGATGAAAATGTGGGGGAGGATGACAGGGAGTAAACAAGGTGGAAACGGACTATAATGCAGCAAGGAGGAGGAAGAGAAAAACCAAGGATAAAACAAAAATGAAAGAATAAATGGTTGACTTGGAGGCCAGTTGGCAGCTTGCTTTTGAGGCCAATTTGGATATATGGTTCAACAAAGGAAGATAATAGCTGCTGCTGAGGCCAAAAATTGAATGAATGATCACTTCAAAAAGGTTTGTAAAGGAAATAGATGGAAGCATTTGCCAGATGGTCTTTCAGGAGAGACAGAGACAGACACAAAGACATTGAAAGACATTCCAAATATTTGACCAACTTGAGATTCAAATAAGGTCGGCAGAGAGGGAAGAAGCTGCTGCCTGCCAATCTGAAGGGTGATGGATGTTACGGCAGAGGATGACATTATCAATAAAGAGATGAGCAGGCTTTGTCATTGAATTGGAATGATCATTGATAAAAAAAAAATTAGGAAAAGGACTCGTTCCAAGACACTACTTGTGGCACTCTAGTCTTGACATGGAGGAGTTGAGAAGATCCATTGACTGACTACGAGAGTGAAAGACGTCAATACATTATGAGAGGTGGCCTTGGCTATCATAGACAGAACTTGGAGCAAGGTGGGGTGCCAGACTGTCAAATGCTCGACATATGTCCAGAGGGCCTCTCGTGCCTGAGAATGAGGGCCTCCATCCATAAATGGGATGGCAGGGAGAAGCATGTCCAGGGAGGAATGATCAGGTCTGAATCTGAACTGATGGTTTGACATGAGACAGTTGGAGGAAAAAAATGATTTGATGTCAACATCAGCTATCATCTTTCTTGAGCAAGCCACGTTTCAAGGTGGCCTCCAAAGCCAACTGCCGACAAGGCAACCTTTGTCATACGAAGTTCTTCCTTGGCACACCTGAACTCCATTCCATCGACATGCCTTCATCCACAGCTTGATGGAGTACTGCTCTCCCCTCTGAGCTGGCTCCCTGCCTCACATGTTGCTCAGCTTGACGCTGTGCAAACCAAGGCCTCCAAAGATTATTGGAATGTCCCGTGATGAAGCTGAAACATTGGGCGTATCACTTCATCACAGACAGGTTGGTGTTCTCTCGGTCTTCTACCGCCTCTTTTCTGTTCTTGGACCCTCTACTCTTTCTGTGCTTTGTGCCCCCCTGCCCACCACCCCCAAGTTTCTGCAGGGTACATGGTCCACAATCAACCCCCTTTTGAGAAAGCTACCGACATTCTGGATCACTGCTCACCTCCACTCATTTGTTCCTCTTTTCCCCCCCACCGATGGAACAAACTTCCACATTTTCACAATAGAAAACCACCAAAACACAGCATTCTCACCACAGTAGACATCAGCAAAGCATTTGACACTCTCAAAACTCTTACTCGCAAACAAAATACTCAACACCAACATGCACAACACCACCAAATGCTGGCTGGCCAACTACCCATTACGCAGACAGTCATTCGTAATTTTAATGGCAAGTCATCACACACACAAAACTTTCCTACCTGAGTTCAAGGCTTAGCGACCCCCCCCCCACCGCGACACACGCACGCACACACACACACGACTTCCCTCCAGGTCTTCAAGACAGCTGTTCAACACCATCTCAGATCATCCCAAAGCCAAACCAGCATCTTTTCTACCCTTGGTAACCCCCCCCCCCCCATCCATCCTCTTCCCAAATTTCCAGTTTTCCTTCCTGTATCCATTTTGTCCACCCCATTCATCCTCTCCTGCTCCTCATTACTCCCCACACCAATTGCTTGTCCAAGTCTCCCTCCATTATGGCCTTCAACTTTGCTGTGTTTCCCCCCCCCCCCTCTCTCAACTGTTATTTTGTCTGGCTGTCTCGATCCATTCATTGGACAAGTACGAGCTCTTCCACAAGCCTCAACTTATGTATACCAAAAAATATATATATACACCATTATTTTATGTCACATTGTATCGTAATTATACGAGACTTCTTTTACCCCAATTGCAATATCACAAAAGCAAGGTGCTAAAAAAAACAAATAATATTTCTTGCAATTAATTTCAAATTATTTTTGAGCCAAAACAAACAAGTCAGCTTGTTATTTCACCCAATGCAAAGCAGAGGTGACCCAGAAGAAGTCTGTAACAACTACCTGCTTGTGGAATCTTTCTTTCCAAGTCTTCAAGCACCTCATAAGCAGTAAAGAAGCGGAAAGGAAACTGTCGGCTACCAACAACAGCTTTCTGCAGGAGAGTTACAAAAAAAAAAAATTAAGCAATGCAATCATCCAATTAATGTACACTTTGCTCTAATCGGTGGTCCCCACCTTGTCAGTCAGTTTGTTGAGAATCTTTTCATGATGCTGGCTGCTGATTCCAGCGAGCAAAAGGTTCCTCAAGTTTCGCAACATTGCCATGAAAGGCAGCTTGCCATCATCTAAAATTGTTGTGTGGTCAAAAGCAGAGGGAAAGGTGGAAACAAAAACAAAAACAAAAATAAACAAGTAGTGGTACATTCAAAGTACACCGCTCCCATGGCAAATAAATAAATAAATCCTCCAGTGCGTGACCGCCAAGGTGCCTTTGGCGCCCGGCGATGCAGCCTTGCAGCACATGGAGTCCGAATTGGGAGGGAGCAGTGTACAATAATTGATATACTTGATTAATTGCATAATTAAAATAAATAAATAATAATCAAAAAATAATTAATTTCTCCATCAATTTCTGAATTGCATCCCGAAACCACCACAGTTTCATCCGAATCTGTAACTTTTTTTAAAATGAAGTAATTTATTGAAAATGAATAATGGATTGATGGATTAATCGATAAATCAAAAATACCCTTTATAGCCAAATCACTTGGTCACTGTCATGTCCAAACATCAGCTTCCCAGCTCTAAATATGTCTGAGATATTGCCAGGATGAGAAATAAAATAAGTAATTAATAAATTGATAATAATTAAGTAATTAATCAATTAATCAAAAAATAAAAAACATCATTTTTGCCAAAGCACATCTTCACTTTTGTCGCCAAATTTCAGCTTCCTCGCTCAAAGGATGGCTGAGATATTGCCTGGACAACCAAACAAGAAAACAAACAAACAAAAACAAGAAAACGGAGTGAAATCCGAGTACTCCCTTCCTTCGGCACCCGGCGATGACATCATGCATCGCCTAGATATGGAATTGGGAAGGAGCGGTATCTATATATTAATACTGAAGGACCAATTTTGTGATCCTCCTCGCGATCGCGTCACGTTTTTCTCGGTACTGTGACCTGGACTGAAAGAAACTTCGTACCTGTAAGAGTGCATCGCACATCGTGGCAATCGTCAACCTTCAACTCTGAAGCAGAATAAACACTTTTTGTTTTACATTCGTTTACATGGCGACGTGTGACGTCACCGCTGAGAGGCGTAAGGACGTCATGACACCATCGGTCATTCGCTGACGTCATTACGTCGGTCGTCGACAGACCGTTACCGCCGAGAGGTGTAATTCCACTCCTCGAAAATAGCGTCTGCAATGTAAAACCCTCTTCTGCACATGCTGACTACCTCAGAATGTGAATTTGACCCCCAAAAAAATGTAACAAGAAACATTGTATCCATACATTAATACTGAAGGACCAATTTTGTGCTCCTCCTCCTCGCGGTCGAGTCACGTTTTTCTCAGTACTGTGACCTGAGAAGTTTTGACACGGGGTTTGTACGTCAAAGTAGACATGTGCACAAATCAGGGGACTTCTTCACAAGGAGTAATGTACACCAAAAATGTCGTGTACAAGGACATTTTGTAGGCCTCATTAGGTAAGGCCATGGAGTACATCGACTGGGATCCGGCTCTTACGAGAGCCGCCACTGGTTGTCATATTGGGCTCATGGAACGGAATCCGTCTGTGACGGGGTTTTGGCTAGTACAACAATAATAATTTAAAAAGTGGGTTGAACCAAACTAAGCCAAAGCACTACTCAATCACAGTGATTATGCCCCGATGACGGTATACATATAAGGCAGACATCAGTAGCCTATTTATAGCCTTAGACCGTGTTTAAAAAAAAAAACAAATAAACAAAAAAAAAACAAAAAAAAACCCCAAGTCTCATGGAGGATCTGCAACAAACCCCATATGCAAAGAGCTTGGGGGGAGGTTGTCATTCCCAAAAGCACTGAGGGTGCTAACGAAGCAATCATTACTTTGCTTTTCTCTCTCCACACTCAGCAAGGTAATCAAGGATGAATTTCCTCGTCTCCATGTATGCCAACCTATTGGGTTTGTGTTCTATCCTTTAAATGTGATTCTTGTCCTGCTTACAGGGGAATTCACGCATTGCGTTCCTCCAAGCCCATCCCTCGATGTACTGCAGTTAGAGCAGAGGATGGTAGGCTCTTGAAAGAGGAGTCCGAAGTGAAGGCCCGTTGGGCCAGTTACTTTGAGTGGCTGCAACAGGTTGATCCCCCAGCTGTTGAGTTGGATGTCAGGGGAGTTACTATCCCTATTGCTGATCCTCCAATCAACTGTGATCCACCTTCGTTTGTGGAAACACAGGCTACGGTGAACCAGTTGCACTGAGGTAAAGCTCCAGGGATCTGTGGCATCCATGGTGAACTTCTGAAGGCTGGTGGAAATACTGTACTCATGTCATTGCATGCAGATCTGTACTCTGCCTGGAACACAGGCATCATCTCAACTAACTTTAAGAGAGGCCTTGTTGTCCCTCTCTGAAAAGGGAAGGGTGATTGCCAGGACTGCAACAAATGTTGATGGGTGATGGTGCTCTCAGTGCCGGGAAAGGTCTTTGCTCGGATAATTCTTGATAGGGGTCGCCAGCATCTGCTTGAGCACCAGCATCCAGAGCAGTCAGGCTTCACACCAAAGAGGTCAACGATTGATCGTATCCTTGCTCTTCGTGTCCTCACCGAACGCAGAAGAGTTTCGGCAGGGGCTGCTTGCAGCCGATGTTGATCTCTGTAAAGCGTTTGATTCAGAGTATCAGGATGCCCTCTGGAGGATTCTTGGTCTTCATGGGGCACCACCAAAACTGGTATGGAACTGAGTGCTGTGAGATGTGGTGATACATCTCAGACTTATTTCCAGTTGTTACTGGAGTCGTCAGGGGTGTGTTATGGCCCTCACACTTTTCAGCGCTTATATGGACTGGATTCTCGGGAGGATATCAGAAAGATCAAGCTGCAGTGCATCGTTTCTGAATGTCAAGATCTCTGACCTTGATTTCGCAGATGATGCAGTCATCTTTGCAGAAACTCCAGATATCCTTTTGGGGCCCTTGAAGTGCTGAAAGAGGAGTTGGAGCCGCTGGGATTATGGGTTTCCTGGTCAAAACTAAGATCCAGGCTTTCAATGACATCTTTGATGCTGTCATCTTGTCTGTACCTGGTTGTGCTGAAGATGTTGAGGTCACAGACACATTCCCTTACCTTGGCAGTGATATTCATGTCTCTGCATGTTGTGAGCCAGCGGTCAATAGACATCTGGGTCGGGCCTGGTGAGTCATGGATTCACTGGATAATGGGGTGTGGCGCTGTCAGTACCTGTGCAAGATGACAAAAATCCGAGTCTTCAGGACATTGGTGCTTCCATCCAGTCTTGCTTTACAGATGTGAGACTTGGACTCTGACCCAGGATCTAAAACGAAGACTTGATTCCTTTCTTACCAGTTCTCTTTGGAGAATCCTTGGCTCTCGCTGTTCGGACTTTGTATCCAACAAGAGGTTGCTGAGAGAGACTAAAATGAGATTTGTTCCCTGCATAGTCCGTGAGCGTCAGCTGTGTCCGTAGGGACATGCGGCTCATTTTCCTGACATCGATCATGCTCAGCAGATTCTCTCTGCAAGGGAGCCTCGTGCATGGATGAGGTCAATGGGCCGGCCGACCACGTGCCTCGTGGTTGCAGCAGGTTGATCAGAATCTCAAGGAGATGGGGATGGCCTAGGCATCTGTCTGGGGGATGGCCAAACGGAGGCCCTTGGAGTACCGGCGGAAAATGGACACAGTGACCTGCTGCTCCGGTGCATGCTCCCACACCTGACCTACCTTTAAATGCTGAGTGTCAAAAGCAAGGAAGCAGCACAGACTATTTTTAAAGTCGATGGTACGACAAAAATCCTCAAATAGAAGCGTTTAACTGGATATAAACCTACATCCATCCCCTGCAACATCAATTCAATAAGTTTGGCAAATCATAGTTAACTAAAAATCTGAAGAAAAAAAAAAGTTATTGCTATTTAACGTATCAAAATAAGAAACAATGACAAGACTCAACTGGCATGATAAAGCATCTTAACCTTCTTTCATCCCCTTCCCAATCATCTCATACCGATTAGTTGTTCCCACACAGCAGCATTGTTCCCTCTTAGTGGAAGCTGGGTTTCCCAAGTCTGAGGCATAGCAATACGCATTCGACAATTTGCTTGGTCCGCCTGGAAAAGACCTGGTAGGCCTGAACGCCGAAATGCCTCCAGGTCTGCCGGATATCTGGGAAAAAAAAAAAAAAAAAAACAGTACTATCCAGCAACAATACAGCACAAGCATCTTGAAAGTAATTTTCAGATAAAAGTACAATTTTATGATTCGTTTGGCGATAATAATCATGAACATGAATGAAAATTGCAAGTTTTTCTCGAACAAAAAAATAAATAAAAATTTACACGAACGACAAAAGCTCTCAGCCCGTGTTAGCTGCAATGTTTGCCAATATACAAACAGAAAGTAATCCAGAATTACAGGGAAAATATCAGAGATACACCACTTTAACGTTTAGGTATACAACATATGCGTCCCTTGGTCCTTAAAGGGTTAGTGGGTTTTCTACACAAGGCAGCGGTCACCATTTCTACCAAACCTCATGGCATCCCAGACTTCAGCATACCTTTTCTCAAGGAGACACATGACATGGTAAGTAGGCTTGGAAATGTGAAGCCGGCAAATCAAATTCTTGAGTGTAAATCGCTTATTCTCCTACAAAAAATGCATAAATGCAGAGAGTATATTAAAAAAAAACAAGAAGCGAATACTTCGATATCGCGTGGCTGGGGGCAGTAAAAGTATAGGTTAAGTATGATCAAACAATTTTGCAGTTATAAAATTTAAATGTAGACACGGTGAATTAGCATGCATGATGGGAAGAGTTGCGACGTTGGACAAATTTATATTTATAGCCCTCAGATCAAAGGGACGTACACGGCCATAAGTGTGACGGAAGACACAGGACAGAATAGCCAATTATATAACAGCGCGATGTTGCCGGGTTGTAAAAAAAAAAAAAGAGGCCAATTTACTGCAAATAAATGCATTAGCAAACGTGTTCAAATGACTTAAAGTAATAATTTTACAAACATATACTGATTGCACATAGCAGTTTTTAAAAAAATATATATTTTTAAGTTTCCACTTTCACAGAAGAAAAAACAAAATGCATGAGGAAAATAGAGTGAATGAGTGATGAATGATCGACTGAAAGAATGAATGAATAAAGTGGTCATCAACGGGTACTTGCGCAATCAGTCACTGCGACCTTGCCCTTTTGACCTCAAAAAAAAAGCCTCCAATGGCCCAATATGCAAACCCTGTTAAAACTTCAAGTCGAATGAACTTTTTCAATGTGATGAAACCTTGACCGTGGAACTTTTGACCTCAAAAACAATAGGCCTCGAGCTTTCAATTCACTTCACCAAGAGTTTAAGTTTTGTGAAGATTGGTAGAATTGCAACCTGTCGGAGAATAACTGAACAACAGACTCGACCAACCAATCTACTTGCGAATCTTCGATTTTGACGGTAATAGACGACGATAGCATCACGCCAATTGTTTATTGGGTTGAAATAGTTTAAGAATACGTTCAGCTAGCCGAGCATTACACTGAATCTTGCTGCAAGGCCTGGAGACATCAAGAGAGAAAATACAGAACACGGCTGACCATGTTTGCAATTCCAGGGTAAGTAGTCCTCAAATTAAGAAAATAAAGTGCATACAAAGTTAAGTAAACATAATTTATACGAGCTAAAATATTCAAAGGGCTGGCAGGATGGGTGGAGGTTCTGTATGTGCATTCACCTTTGTTCTACCTAGTCTGTTCTCGAATCTCAACTCGGCCATAAATGGTCACCTAATGTTTTGCATGGATGCATGCGTGCACTGTCAATTGGACAGACATGAGCTGGAGGTCCATTGGCCAGTACCGGTCAATGGCAAACATATTTGCAAAGAGTAGGGGAGTTAGGGCTGAGATCCTGAACAAATCGCAATTCCAGCAGTGACCGACTGTAGGAAGGGCAATGGCAAACCACCTGACATAACCTTTGCTCAGGAAGTGCTTCAGCAGCATCAACACTCTGTCAAGAATATGATACATTTGATTAGATGAACACGTTAAAAATGCATGAAATAGCATCAACACCTCCAAATTTTAGCCCGACATCCTTAATCATGATGTCAAATTATTTACGTGTGACCAGCGGTATTGTTGGTTCAGTGCAACGTTAACGCTTGTATCTTGACGATTTCATATAGAATTAGAAGGGCACTCGGTAGAGTGCATACCTCCGCCCCGTAATGCCTGATCCACGAGAACATATATGGCCCAATACATTTCAGAGATATCGTGCTATACATCGTTTTTGGCCCTCTCTCTCTCAATGGCAAAGAATCACTTTTTGAAATTCTAATGGCCGGATCCAGATCCGGATCTTCACCAAAATCTAATAGTTCGTCCTCGTCACACACCAAACCTGTCCACATAATTTCATCTGGATCCGTCCACAACTTTTTGAGATATCTTGTACACAAACAGACAAACAAACAAAGACAGAAAGGGATGAAAACATAACCTCCTCTAACTTTGGTGGCAGACGTAACAAATAGTTTGTTGGGTGGTCGCCAGACTACCGTTATACTCAGGTTTTCCGTCTGTCTGTATGCATGTAATGGACGGCTCTGGAGGCCAGGAGTCAACCGATTTTGATGAAACTTGACTGGTAGGTTCATACCAGGATCTAGTTGTATGCTTTTGAGCACCGTTGCTATGGACGCCATCGTTGCCCAGCAACGGGACTTTGAAATTTTTGAAAAAAAATCCAAAAATATTTTTATATTTTTTTTTTCGAAAATCAACAAAAGGCTTCTGCGCTTTTATGCGCACTATAACAAACCTCTTTGTCAAAAAATTTCAGCCCGATCCGTCAGAAACTATGACTAGTATGCAATTATATAGCGACCACCCATGTCGCCTACCGGCTTGTAATTATATGACTGTTTATGGTTGTTGAAGTGAGGTGTTTATTCCCTATTAGGAGTTGAGTAAATAGGTGGTAAAGCATAATGGTCATTGGACTTTCAGCTGTGTGTAAAGCTAGCAGGTATTTGGGCATCATCTCGGATAAGAATCATCTCGTAATTACGAGCAGTTAGGGGAGGGAAGGGCTTTTGTCAATGTTCTGGCTAAGAATATATAAAAATAGGAAAGCACAAGAAAAAACAAAAAAGCCAGAATTCGGTTGCTTTGCTGTGTATGCCGTGCTGGAGCTGTGTGTGTATGCTTTACATGTTAAATAAACACGAGTTTGGACTATACCCTAAACTGCCAGTTGGATATCAATCGATTAACTCAGTTGTTGTGACATATGGGAGGTTGTGATGCATTTTCTCTGCACCTTGAATCAGATCTCCTGAAATCACCATTCTAAAAATATCCAAAGATTTTATTTTTCTTCCCAAGATGACAGGAATTTATCAGATCAACAAAATTTGTGTCGGCATGGCCAAACAAACAATCATGCAATGTTGCACAATACAAGACGTCGAAAATTTGTTCCAGCTATTTTTTTGGTCGTAGACGTACAACAAACTGGGAAAAATCTTTTTAATCAATTTTAATTTTTAAGGCCTGCCATAAGCGACCAAGTCAAAAACGACTAAAATGAGAAATAGAGGAAATCGGGCTTGACCGCCAAATATTTCAGTGCACCCCAAGTCGACCTCTGATTTTCATTGTTGTGAATCTGTGGGGTAATAATTTTCAAAACAAAATAAATAAAAAGTTAATAAAATATTTGAAGCTCACTTCGTACACAGCTCATAGGTGGCACCAAAAAACCACGACTTCTCGCTTTCTACGGACTTCTTCTCAGGGTAGCCACACCGACAACCACGTGGGTACTTTTGCTATTTACAATGATGACAAGATACCTGAGAGATGCCTTCACCACAGATACTGGACAAAACTACAAACTAAACAAAGCATGTTTTATCAGGATTGACTTGTGATGTGTGGAGATATCGCTCGATGAAAAACAGGAACTTTGACTGTTTTTGTTGAGAAAAGCACCCTCGATATGTACGTACAAGAGTTAAGTGTACCTCGATCATTTGTACTGAAATAAGAAGAGGGGACACTAAGTTGTTATCATATGTGTACAAAACCGAGGAATACTTTCTACATCAGTTAAATCGATTGTAAAAGGGCAGCTGAATGGTAGAGGAGGTCATCAGGACAATTGAATTGAGAGGAAATGAAACTGAAACGACAATAACAACCCAGC
Source organism: Eptatretus burgeri (assembly GCF_056783735.1). NCBI lineage: Eukaryota > Metazoa > Chordata > Myxini > Myxiniformes > Myxinidae > Eptatretus > Eptatretus burgeri. Next base: position 37,986,789 of record NC_140969.1, on the reverse strand, counting down.
TTGAAAATTATTGTTCAGAATTTGGCTGACAGAACATTTATTTAAAGGGCACAGTTATAAAATATTGTTGCGAATATGCGCCCGCCGGTGTGCGAACGGCCACGTAACTCGAATTACGGCACGTCGCCCACCGGACGGACAATTCTGTCGTGACCCTCTCAGACTAACGCGGGAGCTAGTCACGGGTGGGCCTTTCGGCCTCACCACGATCGTGCCAATCGGCCCCCCGCGTGGGATAGGGTTATTCGCCAAACTCGACCGACCTAAGTACCCACGCGGAGGGTAGACCGGGCGATCGCACCTCGCCGTAGGTCGACTCCGGACACGGGCCACTTAAGCGACCCGTTCCGTACTATCGGGATAACCGAGCGGTGTTATCGTCGGCCTCGACGGTTCCAATTATCAGGTGTATTAAGCCCACTACCAACCCTTTACGTGAAGCAAGATGGAGATTCAATTAAAGAAAAGACGAAGCGAAACGGGAAAACAGTTCAACATAATGCACATTTATTCCACGGCACACGGAGAGCACACATACAATTACAACAATTATGCACATACATCAAATGCTACAAAAGAAACACAACAATGCAGATCTACTACCGACTATGCGAGCACACGGCAACACTTACACAGTTTTACTTTATAGATGGCGCCAACAACACATTTACTCAAAAGCAAAAGAAAAGGGCCACCCTCAAAGACAAGGGGGCAGACGGGGCCTGTGGGCCAATATTTGCGGGGGACCTGAAAGAGCGGTCAGGTCCGCGAGACCGGGTGGATCCTACCCGTGTCTTTGTGATGATCCGCCAATGTGGTGGCGCGGCGGCGCCCCGACTCCGCGCTCCTTCGCGGGTTTCGTTGGCACTGCTTGGAGTGGGGTGGGAACGGGGCCCCCTTTTCGCACTATCTCAGCGCGGGGGGAAAAAGGGGGGGGAATTGTTGATGCTCTGGGGAAAGAGGATAGCTGGCTTGCTTGGGTCCCGCGACGAGCGATTCCACTGCGAGCTCGTCGCCGACCGCAGTCTTCCTTGCCTCGGACCCGAGCTATTCGGTCTCTTCCGCCATTCTCCTCAGCCGACTGCAGCAAACCACCTGTACGCCCTCGCCTCCAGACTCACTCCCCGCTCCTCCAAGGCAGACTCTGCGCTCAAACAGACTCGACCGCGCTCCAGGCTTCCTCTCTCTGCAGCTCCCCGACAGACTCCTCCTCTCCAGACCCGACTTGACTCAAACTGACTGCTGGTGCCACACTCTGCCGCTGCCACACTCTGCTCTCCAAAACTGACTTCTCAAACTGACTCGACCGTGCGCTCGGCACTTTATAGGCCGGCAGGAGAACCCATATGCAAATTTCTGGATCAGAACGAGCTCGGGGGTGGAGCCACGCTCGCCCATTGGACGGAGAAAAAGGGGCGTGAGTCTCCCCTGATCCTCGAATTTGCATATATCGATTCTACACCGACGCGCCTGGAGGCGGGGCCAAACCGCCCCGCGCTTGCTGATTGGACGGATCAGAAATGGGCATGTATAAATTCCTGATCCGAATTCTCCTCGGAAAGGCCACACTTTGCACCCGCGGCTCGGCGCGCGTCCCGCACGAGGCCAGGACAGCCTGACGCTCGGTGCCCACAAGCGGTGCGGGAATGGCCGCAGAAGGAGGAAGGTGAAGGTGGTGGAGGGTTTATTGTGGTGGTTTATGGCCATGGCGACGTTTGGAATGGCAGTGATGCGATGTTTGCGGGAACGAGTTGTGAAGGTAAAGGTCGTGGCTATTGGCGTTGTTGTTGTTGTTGTTGTGAAGCGGTGTTGCGGTTGGTGGTAGTGTGATGGCGGTTGAGACGTGGTTGGTTCAAAATAAATATAGAACAGAAAAACGACTATCTCAAAGGGTCGCAGCCCGAATGAATCACATTTATTCTGTCTGAACAACGGGTTTGGGGCTAACTACACATGTACTTATAGAGATATCTCACCTACGGGACCTGAATGGTGGTTTGCGAATTTCCTCAACCGTAACACTACCCCTCCCCTTTTTACAGACTCGTTCCGAGTCGTAAAATTTTCGTGTGCCATCATGTGTAGTTCTCCCCTAGTACGCTTTACCTACGGATCCCTGAGTGCGACATTCATGGTATTCGTGTCCCCAAAATAAATAACCTGAGGGCTGAGTAACTACCTAAACAAACCCACTCACACGGACGACTTAAATAAAATTGCCGGCGCTAAGACAGACATGCCGGGGGGCGCACTCATATTTACAGTACAATACATCTTAACTTACAAATTTTACACTAAACCATGGCCCAGGATCAATGGACTCTGCAAAAAGAAAGCAGCTAGCAGGGAGCCAGGCTGTTCGCATGCAGTCTCTGGCTCAAACAATGCAGGTGACAGGGAACGTGGCTGGCTGCTCACACGCAGTCCAAGGCCTTCCCTTTTTAAAATGAACCCAGTGAATCACAACGGTGCATGGGCTGCACAAACGCAGCCTCCTGGTGTGGCTGCCCACAAGGCAGTCCCTGCAGAACACTGAACAGGCACTGACGCAAGCAACAAAACGGTGCACGGGCTGCACAAACGCAGTCTCCGTGCCAGCTCAAGTGGCACACGCAATGAGCACAACGGATGGATGGATGGATGGATGAATGGATGGACGCAAACACGGTGCACGGGCGGGCACGGTGCCTGCCACTGCAGGGCGTGTTGTAGCTGCCAACAGGGCAGTTCTCGCAGCTTGCAAACTGTTGCCTTGATCCTGGCGCACATGGAAATGAACAGGTGGGGGGGAGGGCAAAGCAAAAATTTAACGGGCCTGGTGAACATGGGCCGTGGGCATGGCATGGCAAAGGTGAGCAGGCAACCACAGCCTGCAGAACAAGGCCATTGCAGGCAAACATAGCCGGCAGACGAACTGGCCGGCATAGGCCATTGCAGTAAACAGCTGCAGAGGATCCGGCCGGCACAGGCCTTGCAGCAAAACAACAGCTGCCGATGAAGTGGGCCGGCCTTTGCCGTTCAGTGGAGGTTGGTGGAGGGAGTGCGGTGGTGCTGGCCACTCGGAAGGCGGGCTTGGACCTCCCCTCGGTCTCCCTCCCAACCTATCCGCCTTTGTCTGTCACTGTCCATACCCACCCCCTTAATTTGTCAAAAACCAATTTAGCCCCAACTTATTTTTTTGTTGTTTTTATTTTTACTTCCCCTCTATAAATCGTCCCCTAACCCCCTTTATCGTCCTTGTTCAGCTAACCTATCCTGTCTACGAGCCTACTCCCAACCCCTACGTTCCCTTCCCGGAGGGGAATAAGGGAGAGCTAGCGTCCTGTAGAGGCCCAACTCAAGCCTCAGGATGGCCTCCCCAGACTTCAGCGATCTATAACACAAAGTGGGTCCAGCGGCCCACAACGAGAGCGAGGGGATGGATGGTGCGGAGGGGTACACTTCCTAATCTACCCTATCCATTTACCTTTTAACTACCCCGGGGCTTTCAACAAGCGCCTCTCGCTTAAGCTATTGGTTCTAAAAACCCAGATTCCCGTCGCCTGTGTTGGTGTCCTCTCAAATTTCGGGCCTCGCCCCCCCCCCAATTTTCTTTCCATGCCCTCACACAGTTTCATGGCTGGGACGCGTGGCTCCCCTTGGCAGGCACGACCCTCTGCAGATTCTCCCGCTATGGCACCCCCGGGCACTACACGGCTTCCGAGCCTACCAGCTTCCTAAACACCGGGGAGTGCCCCCCATGGCAACTCCCCTGAAACGCACACGTGGCAGGCTGGCTCCCCGGGCCCCTTTCCGAGGGTCACCCGTGCCCACAACACTGCCCACGTGGCTACTGGCGCCCCGGGCCCACTACGCTATCCCGGCCCCCCATGGGCCCTTGGCCTACTACGGCCGACTAACCTGGTGCCTGGGGTACCCAGTCAGCGATACTCACCTTTCGCAGCCACGCTCCCAGCCCGTCAACAGGGCTCCTGCACCCCTCCAAACGGGTTTCGAGCCTACTTTCACACCAACAGCAAAACGACCTCCATTTTGTCAATTTAACTAACCCAGCTAACTCACTCTACACTGACCCCGGGGTCCCTTGGGCGGGAGTCACTCCTCCCCCCAATCACTCATCGCACCATGCATTCCGCATTCGCTCCATTCACACAAACCCGCTGGCCTCACTCACTCACCAAGTACATGTTTCCACTCAACTCACCAACTCTTCAACACACACACCGCTGAATTCTGCCATCCTTCTAACTACTTCCCCTAACTCGTGCTCCCACGTCGTCCCTTACACTACAGCACGTTCCATTTAACACTACGTAGCTAAGCTATGTCCCCGCTACACATTCACAGTCTGTCACTGTCCTCAAATAATCCCATAAATCCATTTCCCAACCTAAATCTCATCTAAATCCCTCTACCTATTCCATTCCACGGACTCCATGAGGACTTACCCCTGCCCCATGAAGTTGGTCTAGCTAAGTTAACTCTTCCCCCTAACTAGTTCCATCCTGTGCCCGGGGCAAGGGGGTCTTCCACCCCTTGCCCAGGGAATCCTGTTCACCCGAAAGCGAGGCTTGCTTTTTTTTTTTTTCTTTTCTCTCATCGCGCAGCACCAGCACGGAAACTTACAACCTGGGCACCAGCGCGGCAATTCACAGCCGCGCACCTGTGGCATGACATCATGGCAGCTGTTCGTGTCCCTCGTCCCTCCTTGGACGGTACCATCCGGCAGGGATTCACCCTCCTGCCGGATTCCAACCATACACGCAGCCATGACGTCACCCGGCGCATATAAAAAAAAAAACAAGCCTCACGTCTCGAGGGGTTCCCCACGCGAACACATGTGCTCTGCCCATTGGAGCTCAACACACGCCCGCGTGGAGAACCCGTCCGGTCCAAATCCGAAAATCCTGCCTAAATTTTGTCCGTCGCGGGATCGGCAGCATTCACCGCGCTCGTTTCCGACCGGGCTTCACTCCCGCAAGCGAGCACGTGGGGGCCTCGTACGTTGCACAGCACGGACCTCGCGCTCGCTGCTGGGTGAACCCGGCACGGTGCTCAAAACCTCGACAGCCGCTACTCGGCTTTTGTCCCTCTGTCGCCGTTGTCGACATTCCACCCACGCACACCTGCGTGTCACGACGCACAGACTCCACTCCATTACATCCACACCGGGAGACGCGGTTGCATGTTCACACATGCCCACCGTCATCTCCCTTACACACGCTGTCTCCCTCACACGGACCCTTTCACTCACACACGCGGTGACACTCGCCCGCGGTGTCTCATCCACACACGGCGTGCTGGGGAGCACGCCCTTCGGCACACTTGCCACCACACCCCTCACACCTGGGGTCTCATCCACACACGGGGTCTTTGTCACCCACCCGGTCGCTCTCACACACGCCCTTGCACCTGCGCTATCCGTGCGTTGCAGCACGCATTTCGCCACACTCGTGAACACACACCTCGACACCACACACACCGGGACAACTACATTGGGGATTCGTGTCCCCACAAGGGTCTCCGGGGCCTCTATACCCCCCAAGCTCTCCGTGCACCTGTCCACAGCACCCGTCCCCTCAACCTCGCAAAGCACGACCGAACCCACCTGGTCGTGACTCGCTTCAAGGGAGCATAGCGACTCCCTCCGTTCCTGGAGGAGGCTATCCAACTGCTCGCACTGGGTCTCTACCCAGTCTGCCAGCTCACCCCCATTGTCCTCCACTACCTCTGTGTGTGTGTGTGTGCGTCTTTAGTTTCTTCCACCCCGTCTTCATCGTGTAGTCTTCCCTAAATCGTTCCCATCTCCCGTGTCTCCACTATTTTTATTTCCTTTGTCGTCACCTCGTGCCTATTAGTCTCTGCTTCTTTCTGGCGTCTTTCCCTTATCTTTACGTCGGTCAACCTTGCTTTCTCCTTAAGTCGCTCCCGTCCTTCCCTCTGTTTCACTCCTTGTTCTTTCACGATCTCCGCGTACCTCATCCTTGCTTTCCGTCTTAATTGTTCTTTTCTCTCCCTCCCAATTCCTTTCACCTCGTCTCTTGTCTCCCTCGTGCACGTCTCCGTCACCCTAATTAGTTTTTCCCTCTCGGTCACCGTCACTGTTGCTCTCTCCGTCACCTTTACCAGTCTCGCCCAACACGCCCCCCAAATTATTTTCTCCTTACCCGCCTCCACCGCGGGCCTGACAGCCGTTGCACCCCCTCTCAGCTCGTTCGCTCCCACACGTGGCGTCGCCATTTTAATCTCCACCGTTGTCGTCTTCATACCCGCCTGCAGGCTTCGGCCTATTTGCTGCATCTCACCCCGCAGTTCTTTCATTTCTTCCTTCATTCCTTGCGCATTCGTTTCCATTTGCTTGTTCATTGCCGCCAGCATGGCGCATAGCTGGGCCATGTCGGGTGCACTCAGCTGAGCCGATTCGGCAAGGATCGGGGGGTTTTGGCGGAGAGGGGGAGGGGAGGTGTCATACACCGCGGCCGCCGCCGCACCTATTTCGGGCTCTGGGTTCAGTTGGGGGAGTTCGTGTTCCTGCGCAACCAACATTTCCTGCACGGGGATTTCATCCTGGGCCATGGATTCTACACATTCTAAATCCATTTCTAATACACCCGGCTCCCGCTCGCCTTGAGACTCCATCTTATTTCTCTTAAAAGGTTAATTTGGCCTGCTCGTAATTTGGAGGGAATCGGGGGTCGCTCCTCTCACCCCTGGACCGATTCCAGTGAATTTAGCTGGAGACAGGAGAGCCCGTTTTCCCGCTCTCCGACACCAGTGCCGCGAGGAGGGGGATGGGTTTGTGTCCCACGACCTGACACCAGTGTTGCGAATTCGCGCCCGCCGGCGTGCGAACGGCCACGTAACTCGAATCGCGGCACATCGCCCACCGGACGGACAATTGTCATGACCCTCTCGGACTAACGCCGGGAGCTAGTCACGGGTGGGCCTTTCGGCCTCACCACGATCGTGCCAATCGGCCCCCCGCGTGGGATAGGGTTGTTCGCCAAACTCGACCTACCTAAGTACCCACGCGGAGGGTAGACCGGGCGATCGCACCTCGCCGCAGGTCGACTCCGGACACAGGCCACTTAAGCGACCCGTTCCGTACTATCGGGATAACCGAGCGGTGTTATCGTCGGTCTCGACGGTTCCGATTAATTATCGGGCGTATTAAGCCCACTACCAACCCTTTACGTGAAGCAAGATGGAGATTCAATTAAAGAAAAGACGAAGCGAAACGGGAAAACAGTTCAACATAATGCACATTTATTCCGCGGCACACGGAGAGCACACATACAATTACAACAATTATGCACATATATCAAATGCTACAAAAGAAACACAGCAATGCAGATCTACTACCGACTACGCGAGCACACGGCAACACTTACACAGTTTTACTTTACAGATGGCACCAACAACACATTTACTCAAAAGCAAAAGAAAAGGGCCACCCTCAAAGACAAGGGGGCAGACGGGGCCTGTGGGCCAATATTTGCACGGGACCTGAAAGAGCGGTCAGGTCCGCGAGACCGGGTGGATCCTACCCGTGTCTTTGTGATGAGCCGCCAATGTGGTGGCGCGGCGGCACCCCGACTCCGTGCTCCTTCGCGGGTTTCGTTGGCACTGCTTGGAGTGGGTTGGGAACGGGGCCCCCTTTTCGCACTATCTCAGCGCGGGGGGAAAAGGGGGGGGGAGGGAATTGTTGATGCTCTGGGGAAAGAGGATAGCTGGCTTGCTTGGGTCCCGCAACGAGCGATTCCACTGCGAGCTCGTCGCCGACCGCCGTCTTCCTTGCCTCGGACCCGAGCTATTCGGTCTCTTCCGCCATTCTCCTCAGCCGACTGCAGCAAACCACCTGTACGCCCTCGCCTCCCGACTCACTCCCCGCTCCTCCAAGGCCGACTCTGCACTCAAACCGACTCGACCGCGCTCCAGGCTTCAGGCTTCAGGCTTCCTCTCTGCAGCTCCCCGACAGACACCTCTCTCCAGACCCGACTTGACTCAAACTGACTGCTGCTGCCACACTCTGCCGCTGCCACACTCTGCTCTCCAAAACCGACTCTTCTCAAACTGACTCGACCGTGCGCTCGGCACTTTATAGGCCGGCAGGAGAACCCATATGCAAATTTCTGGATCAGAACGAGCTCGGGGGTGGAGCCACGCTCGCCCATTGGACGGAGAAAAAGGGACGTGAGTCTCCTCTGATCCTCGAATTTGCATATATTGATTCGACACCGACGCGCCTGGAGGCGGGGCCAAACTGCCCCACGCTTGCTGATTGGACGGATCAGAAGTGGGCGTGTATAAATTCCTGATCCGAATTCTCCTCGGAAAGGCCGCACTTTGCACCCGCGGCTCGGCGCGCGTCCCGCATGAGGCCAGGACAGCCTGACGTTCGGTGCCCACAAGCGGTGCGGGAATGGCCGCAGAAGGAGGAGAGGTGAAGGTGGTGGAGGGTTTATTGTGGTGGTTTATGGCCATGGCGACGTTTGGAATGGCGGTGATGCGATGTTTGCGGGAGCAAGTTGTGAAGGTAAAGGTCGTGGCTGTTGGCGTTGTGTGATGGCGGTTGAGACGTGGTTGGTTCAAAATAAAGATAGAACAGAAAAACGACTATCTCAAAGGGTCGCAACCCGAATGAATCACATTTATTCCCTCTAAACAACGGGTTTGGGGCTAACTACACATGTACTTACAGAGATATCTCACCTACGGGACCTGAATGGTGGTTTGCGAATTTCCTCAACCGTAACAATATAAATATATGTGAGGATCACAGGCATTCCATGCAACTATTTATCTCACCTCCTTTCCGAGAATGACGAATTTCATGGACTCATACTAGCCTGAACCAGCCAATCAGTGAACACCTGGCCAAGTGATATGACGCGGGCCACATCTTGCACCGCAAATGCCTTTGGTCATTATTTTTCGAGACAACCTGTTCTAAACGCCAAAATAAAACGCCCTTTTTCCCCAAAATAGATTGGCCTTCCAAATAATCTTTATTCAGGAGAATAGCATTATCTATTATTCCATTTAGCTTATTAATATCAAGGGATTCTCATATATAAATAATTATATTGGCATCTGAAAGTCTGGCTGGAAGCCGGAGTATAGCTTCAATGGAATGTGTGTTTAGGTAATATCCAGATGACTGTTTGAACTCCGACCAACTTCAGATCGTCAATTGTTCCCACGCCATTTGAATTCAAGCTGATCTCTGAGTAATCTTTTTGCTGCCCCCGAAAACTTCATCCTCAGCAGTATCAGTCTTGAAAATGACTGGACATTGTCCCATGATCTCACCTTCCCCAGCTTTGCTTATTATACAAGGAACTCAACATCTGGATACTATTAGTATCAGAGAATAAAATGTGTTGCTTGCTTGTGTTATTGGATCTCCTCTGATTCTCCATATACATATGTATTGAATGGTTCAAAAGTACAAGAGGAAACAGTATTCTTCAACAGGGTATTAATAACTATGTATTCGCAGAAAGACATTAAAATATAACAAAAAAAACAAGTAAAACAAAAACATCAAATGTCACAGCCCCCGTTGTTTTAGTAATTTTGATGTATGGAGTTCAAGGGGTCACCCATATTTATTTACAACTAAAATGGCCACCAGTCGGCCATCGTTGATCAGATTGTAAAATAAAGTGAGGGGCACATGTATGCCATCATGTGCTGTGCTTGTGCCAAGTTTGAACAAAATCGGACCATGCACGTCTGAGAAATGGTTGGGGACACATTTAAGTAACAAAATGGACAGTCGGCTATCTTGGATCTGATGTAGAAAAAAAAAATAAAAAAACGACATGCATATGTATACCATCATGTATGAATAAAATCGATCCATACATGTCCGAGATATGGTTGCGGACGCATACACGGACACGAATATCAACACCAAATCCATAAACCCCCGTTTCGGACCAAGTCTAACGGGGGCTAAAAAGGGAAATGCAGATCGGGGCATTTCTGTGCATAAATGTTGCCATGATGGCTTGAGTATTTCATCCAACAACTAATGCAATCATTGAAACAGAAAAGTCCAACAAAATTTGATATGTTTACCTCTTCTTCTTGCAGTGCCTTCCATTTCAACTTCTTTGGTTTCTTCGGTTTTCGATTGTACTTGCCCAACTGGTATTCATCAAACTCAGCAAATTTTAGAGTGAGAGCTCGACGAAGGCAAGCGGGCAAATTGTGTCCAAACAGAGTCTGCACGATTCAGGGATAGTGTGTCAACATTTTCAAATTCATTTGTAAAAGCAAATTATACACCCACTCTAATAGCATTATGCAAATACTGCAATGCCTTTGAATAAAAAGCACTATGTTAATATACATAAATATGTCTTCAAGAACCATCACAGTGCATTTCCAGAAATACGCCAGTCCAAAGGAAATGAGCATTATGAATAAAATGTTTCGAGTTAACCGCCATGAAAGATCACAAGGGACCGACATTTTGGGCTTTACCCTTCGTCAGAAAGCACGAAACATCAGCACCTTGTGATCATTCATGATGGATAACTCTAACCATTTTATTCTTACATTTTTATTCTATTGCACTGCCAACGCAGACCGTTAGTTTTGTTATGGAAGCAAGAACCACATTTTTTTTTTTTTTTTTTTTACAAATGGGCATTATTGTTTCATCAGGTGCAAATGGAGCGGGCGAGTCCCACCTGGTACACTTGTGGAACCTCGGTCCAGTCAGTGGGCAGCAAGATTGCAACAGGGCCGTAGCGGGCCATGTAAGGTTGGCAGGATGGAAGGTGAGCAGCCAGAGCCAGAAGCAAGCATGTTGGTTGGCGCAGACCTAGCTCTCGTCTGGCCCAGACTGCAAGCTACAAAAAAGGACATGTTAACCCATCACATTGCTGCCATTGTGCATTTCAATAAGATTAAATGGTAGAGATTATAGTAGAAGACAAGAGATATGCAGTGGTGTCGTGCCAAATTTTGAGGTACCGGACCCCTAAAAAAATGTAGGCCATGACATTTCCAGATCCACCGTCACATCAAGTTTTAATGAAACCAAGCATTCGAGTCCCAAAAAATGAGTGATAAATGAAATAGGCACATTTTACCATCATGCTGCGGCAATTTCACATAAAATTATTGGGTCAATTTGGAGAAGGAGAGATCAGAGCCTTGCTTGCTTTAAGTAAACACATAAATACACTTAGTTAAAAAGAATCATTAATTTCTTTAAATTTTCCGATTTCACTCCAGATTTCAACACTCAATTAATCCACGTGCTCCGATTCTCAAATCCCAAGACAAATTTCAATTATACACTATAATTAGTCGGTGAGTACGTCGTGGTTCCGAGGCAAGGCAATTTTGAGCAGGCCGAAATAAATGGCTGCTCAAGATCTCCAACCGGCTGAAGAGAGCGGGATGACCAAGGATGAGCCTGTTATTTGTCATGATGAGATGAGTTGATCATCTTTAAAAGGGGTGTTTAAAATAAACCAAACACCAAATTTTCATTTATGCGCTCCCTGGGTATGCATGCAAAGTTTGGAGCCGCTAGGTTTCATGGTTTTGGAGTTATGGACAAGGCCCACACGAATGCACCCATGCACAGCTCAGCTCCACCTCGGATGGACTGAGGTACCAGATCAGCACTCCAGTGCACTTCGGAAACACAACACCCCTGGCTCGATGTGAAAAGACCCGATGGCATTGTATATAGAGCTTTGGCTCCATCTGGCAGATCAGCGGTTTCAATGCAACCCTGCTCAAAATTATTAAAATGATGTGCCGCTTCCTCACTCGAAACTCAGCATTTAAAAAGAGCATGGATAAACCCTACCGAATGGAATCAAATGGGGGAGAAAGGCAACATTTATGCTTGATTGTCCTGCTGACTGTATGGAGAAAAAGACATCACACGATGGTGCCACTGGTACCCAGAATGTACCGGGAGGTACATAACTTCCCAGCAAGGTCACCAGCTGTGCTCGTCTGCACACGTGATATGTGAAACGGCGGTGCCATCTTGTAATGTCCTCCATTAGCCTGAAACCCAATTTAATACCTATATAGAAAATGAAAAATAAAAAAAAGAATAGCGGGGCTGAAGATAAATTTGCATTCGGAATGACCCCTTTATACATCAGTTGGACACAGAACAGCAGGCACTATATTGCGTCCCTAATATAATACGAGTGCAAGGTCTACCAAATACTTGGACCATACACTAAATTATAACAGCAAACCTTTAGGATGAACTCTGGGTTTTTCAGAGCAACCCGTGTTGCAAGATCGATAATTGTAGCACAAGCAGAGCCTTCGGTCTTCTTCCAGGTCAGCCCAACAATGAGTGCCAAGCTCACAGCATTCACCAATGCCAGCTAAGAATAAAGAACCAGCAAAGTGAAACCGTCAGCCTCAAAACAAGATACATGTACAAGTAGTGGACAAATTTTTTTTTAAATAAATGGAAATACCTCCGTCAATGAGGGACACCAAGCAACAGCTACCACAGTTGTGGCCCGTGTGTTCATGAGCAATTGACATCGCAACATGCTTAGGGTCATGTATAAAAATGCTGCACAACACCGTTTGCCTACAATTATGGGTAGCATGGCCGCAAGAGGATACCCCCCCCCACCCCAAGCCCCATGCCCCCATCCAGAGAACATGTGTGGTCATCCAATGATTTGATGAGCATGACACTGATGTTATCCATACGTCATGGCCTTCTCAGTCACGAGATCTGAACCCAATCAAGCATTGATGGGATATTCTGCAATGATACCTGAGATGGCGTTTTCCACCTCCATCAAGCAGGTGTGAGTCGATTGATCTTCTCATGGAAGAATGGTGCTACATCCCTCCTGCATAATTCCAGACGCTGCTGGACTCAATACCACAGCGCATACAGGCCGTATGTGGTGGCCCAACACTCTATTAATGACTTTATATTGGTGTTTCCAGTTTTTTTTTTGTGCACTACCTGGAGCTCTTCTGAAAGAAACGCAGGTAATTCAGCGCTCGTTTACAAATAAAATATCACCCATTGAAAAATGTCAACAAAACCAACGGTATGTTTGAAAGGTTGCTGTTGCTCATGAACAAATTGGACAGAATTTTTGGAAAACCCTAAAAACAGCAAGTGAAATTTCACCGAGAAAAATATTTCACCCCAGCAAACCACAGATAAACACAATGATAATTATCACTGCTTCTTCTTCCTATTTTTGAGCACAGACACCAACATGTTGAAGAAGAAGAAAAAAACATTTCTCAGACTCAGAGGACTGACAAAAATAATTCGTCACATTCACGAAGATGATGAACTCAGTGTACATGAAGATGATGGAGAACAACTAAATGGGAGGTATAGACCATGATTATCCACCAATACCTGAACTTTAGTCTGTTAATAAAATATTTACAAACATCAAATAATTGTTTAGCAGTTATTATTAAGATCAAATTGTTTGAGTTTTCACAGCCAAAGGGCCAAAAACGATATCGTCCTGTTTAGCATGATATTTCAAAAATGTATTGGGCCCGATATGTTCTCGTGGATCAGGCATTACGTGGCAGAGGTATGCGCTCTACCGAGTGGCGAGTGCCCTTCTAGTTCTTGTGTGTTCGGTCATTAAGCATAACAAAACATTCTCTTTACCAACCCCTCCCCAACCCCTCATCCCTTACATGCACGCACTTGTTTTTTTTCCCTTTTCCTCTCCCTCTCCCCCCTTGCCTACATGCCTCCTCTCTTCCCTCCCCCCCCACTTCTCTCCCCCCCCATCTTCACCCCTCCCCCTACCTTTAATACCCCCGTTGGCAAAGTGACGGGTTGTATTTGCTAGTATGTAATAAATGCATGTGGGTATGACGAAGCATTCTCCCAATAAATGCCTTGCCTCCGATAGCAGCGAGTTCCGAAACGATTCAGGCCGAATATTTAACATCTTGACTCACCACCGATTCCGGACGAGCAAGAACACTTCTCTAAACGTGCTGGAATTCTGGTTTTCCCTTTTGCTCATGGGAACTAGCGTTTGCTTCTACAGCCTGAACGAGTTTAGACAAGGAATGGTGAGTTAGAGCAATTGGTGCTCATCACACATGTGATAGAAAGGAAGTCCGGCAATGATCATTTTTACTGTCTGTCCAATCCCAGGCTTTAATCTTTTGGTGGAAGCTTATGGCACTACACACACGTTGCCATTCCGAACATTTACATTTCTTATTTTTCAGGTACCTTGGATGTGATTGACTCCATGCGCTACTCCTTACCTGACATTCACTGATGCATGGGTCTTGTCTCATCAACCTTTAGCCAGTCGATTCATGTGTGACGGAATAAACGACTTAATCGATCATCAAAACTCAGAGTATACACCACCTGTATACTGTCAGTGCTCGTGTATGGGTCCGAAACCTGGACGTTGCTCAGACGATGGGTGAGAGCCGCAGGCCTTCCACGTGAGATGCCACAGTCACAACCTTGGAGTCCAATGATTTGACTGTCACAACCAAGACATCACAAAGCACCGGTCTCAATGACATCCGCAACACCATTTCGCATAGGCGCCACTGCCTTTTTCGGCAAGTTTGGAGGTAACCAGACAATACACCTGCACAAATGGCCCTCAAATTGAATGTCAACGTTCACGGAGGAATCAACCTTGGCCCGGACTGGAAACGGCCTGAATGCCAGCTCCGCAGCAACTAGGTACATCAGCTTGAGGTAGACCACAAAACACAGGCACAACAGTTGTGGCAGTCTGCATTTGACAGGAAGGAATAGGTGGCCCAACATCCCTGTGCTTGATCTGGAGAAATATGAACATGATACAGTCATTGCTGCTGCTGCTGCTGCTGCTGCCATGTTCCGCTGGGGGCATCAAGTTGCATACGACCAGGAGTGAACATTTCCATAACCACCAGGAAAGGTCGCCAATCCATCATTACATAGGGTGGTACCAAAACAAGCCTCAACAAAAGCAGGAATTTGCAATTTTGCATGGGAAGAGGAACACCGTTTGGTTGGAAAAGAATCATGGATCTTGAACATCCACAGGAGAATGCCAACAGACAAGACAGCAGTCTTAGCCCCACCAAAGAATGACAGTACTTGATCCGATGTCCTGCCGGTTAAGCACCAAGACGAGTTCCTACACGACATAGCTCACTGGTGAGCATGCTGTCTGAACCATCTGGTTACAAGCTTCCTTGCCAATAATGATTTGAATCTCAAAAACATCATTTGAAGCATTCATGTGTGCCATTAGTTTGAGGAAAAACTTAAGTGGGGTGTATGGGGAAGGGGGGGGAGAAGAGTAATGCATTAAAAAGTTCACCTTAATCTCAAAGCTGGGATCTTCTACTTGTTGAACAGGAAGTTGCTGTGCTGAAGGCAAAATCAACCCAGTGTCCATTGAAAAGCCCAGGCCCCAAGGTTTGCCTCTCAAGTCACCCACTGCTTCGGATAGCCACACCATCATCTGACGACAGATGTCGAAAATACTAAATCATGACGACACCCATCTTACCCAAAGATGGCAAAACTTGTCCAAGAGCGATGATCAAATTTGACCACAAACACTTCTACAAATACTGTATATATATATATATATATATATATATATATATATATATATATATATATATATATATATATATATATATATATATATATATATATATATATATATATATATATATATATATATATATATGACAATTTATGATCACTCGCAGATTATTTAATCTGAGGATGAAAGTTTTAACAACTCATGAACCCCCCGCTCCAGAAACCTCCATTGTAAAATGGAAGTACAGCCCATTAAATCCACAACTTACATCCTGTACTGTTCATTCTGCAATGACTGGAAGAATGAACGATGAGATGCAGTGCAATCAAACGGATAAAGTATTCAAAAACATCAGCTCCTGCGATCGCCATACCTCGGTGATCACGTCTAATGAGGAACCAGATTCTGTAGTTTTCTGGCTTCGAGGGTGCTTGAAATGCTGCTGCTCTACGTCAAACTTCCTCTTCCTTTCCACAACGTGTTTCTTGTCTTCGAGTGCCGAAACGTCGTATCCAGTCATCCGTTTCATCTCTGGCGACTCGCTCCTGTGAAGGCTCCATGAGGTGGACGATAACAGTCGTGAAGCTCTCTCCATCCTCGCTTCAGAGGACCGCGTAAGCTGCTCCAGGAGTCTATTTTTAGTTCCCAGCATTTCTGATTTGGGGGACAAATGATGGGTTGACGACCCCAAGTGTCCACACAGTGGCTGACTCGAACGATGACCTGACATTGGAGACATTAGAGCGGTACCATCGTGTTGGTGTAAAATGGAGCTCTTGCTGGGCAGCTTGCTGGATCGAGGCAAATGTACAGTACGAGGCACAAATAAATCTCCAGTTCTCAGGGTCTTACTCTCCAATGATCCATCATCAGTTTGCACCATGATGAGTGGGTGACACCAACCTGATGAAACACACAAAATGCAAAACCAATAAAAACGAAGCAAGAAATTAAAATTTGTCCAAACATTCATTTTATGGAGCTGTTTTATCCAAATGATGAAGCCATTGAGGCAGAGACATTCCTGCTCAATAGTGGTGATTACATAAACTACATAAAACCCATGTGACAATCCACACTGCCCATTTGGTGGTGGATTGCTCTTATGATCTACTGATTGCAGCATTATTGAAGCGCAGCTGTGCCAAAGATGCAGTGACCCCTTTACCTTCAGGCAATAATAATTAATGTGATAATTTGGCCAAAAAGAAAACACAATGGCCGACTCTTTGAAAAGCACCTTGAGACCCTTAACACCCACCACCAGGTTGCAGACTGCTTCATGTTCTCTGCCACCTCTGAAATTATTGGAATGTCCCATGATGAAGCAGAGTCGATGGGCCTATTGTTTTCCGATCGCAGACAGGTCAGTATCGTGTTTCTGTCTTCTACCACCTCCTTTATGGTCTTGCATCTTCTGCTCTTTCTGTGCTTTGCCTCCCTTGGCAGGTTTCTGCAGGCCGCACGTGGGCCACCATCAACACCCATCTGATGAAATTACCCAAATCCAGGACCACTTTTTTTTTTAATATACTGTCGAGGCTCGCGCAAGAGTTAACACACAGAACAAACAAGGGGAGCAGGAGACAAGAGGGGCGGGAGAGGGAAGGACAAAACAGTGGGGAACAGAGAGATTAGGAAATCTATAAAAGGGAGAGGGATGGGGCGGGGTACACGGGGTATACAAGATGGACACTCCAGGGACTTTCAGCAAGGAAAGCAGGGAATTTGAAGGAGGTGGGTTTGGGGTGGATTAGTGGGGGTAGAAAAGATCATGGTTTTGGATGGGGGAAGATAAGAGATGGTGGTTAACAACTGTTTTGAAGACATGGGGGGGGAGTGGGATTGAAGAGAGTGTGGGAGTTTGTTTCAAAGGCGGGAAAAAAAGAGGAACGAAAGAGTGAAGGTGAGCAGCAATTCTAGATTTTGTTAGTTTTACCAGAAGGGGGTTGCTGGTGGATCTTGAGAACCCTGCGGAATTATGGGGGGGGGGGACATAATCGCAGACAGAGCAGGACGGGTGAGGCCAGAGAGGGGAAAGTAGAAGACAAAGACCACCAACCTGCCTTCAGTGAGACCCCCAAAGAGATACCAATCATCCTAAATGCCTTGGTTTCCACAGCGTGAAGGTGAGAAAGGCGAGAGGCTGGAGCACCAGCCCAGAGGGGAGAGCAGTACTCCATCAGGCTGTGGACTGCTCGCCTCCACTCATTTGTTCCTCTTTTTTCTTTTTTTTTTTTTCAACCGTGGAACCAACTTCCACATTCTCTTCAATCTCATTCTTCCCTCTGTCTTCAAGACAGCTGTTGATCACAATCGCAGATAATCCTCAATCCAAAACCATGATCTTTTCAATCCTCATTAACCACACCTTCTCTGCCCAAATCCCTCCTCCTTCCCAATTTCCAGTTTTTCCCCTCATAAAAGTTTCCTTCTGTGTCCATCTTGTTGACCCCATGCATCCTCTCCTGCCCCCAATTCCTCCCCACAAACTCTGGGTGATCTTTTACCCCCGCTCTCTGTTGTTCCTTGTGTGCTGTGGCATTCTGACCCATGTAGCGTACTCGTACTAGTTCTTCCACGAGCCGAGGCTATGTATACAAAACAAATATTATTTAAAAAAAATTAAAAGGGTTTTAAAAGTGGTGAAAAGGCAATTTGTGTTCTTCAGTATTCAAGTATATAATTCAATTGAAATAAACAGATTTTAAAGGTTGCAGGAAAACAAATTCAGAAGTTTACCACCGTTGATGCAGCGTCTTTTACACGTTACATTAGTTATTCATGCCTGTTGTTTGTGTCCTTTATGACAACCAAAAAAAAAACAGTAAGTTTCCTGTTCGGAACGATTTCCATTTTGATTGACTGCCAGACAGGCCGACAGAGTAAAAATATTCTCACGCCCCTCTGTGCAGCCACATGCATGATCAAGACAAATTCAGATCCAAAGTAGTGCTGAACCACATGTTCGTTTTCTGATTAATGTTCAAAATATAACATTTAATTGAAATAAAGTTGTTCCTCAATCATTAACTGACGTTTGTGGAGACGCACAGACAAAGTGAACCAATCGCTTAACCCCGCTTCAAGTCACACGTGGTAAAAATCCTGGTGGCACCTGATCAAGTCCGTCTCTGGTATACACCCATCCATACGATAACCCAGCCTCAAACAGTCATGGCAGACTAGTCTTGAAACGAGGCAGAATGTCTCAACTCTGTTTGCTACCAAATCTCGTGTGCACAACGCATCTCGCACCACCGTACCCACTGTCTACTGGACTTCGCTTACTTCTCACCCAAGAATGTAAACAACGTACTGTTCGGCAACAGATCCAGATAGCATCAGTAACCATGTTCACAAATCTTGCTTCTTGCTTCCACTCATTGTCTTCTCCCTTCGCCTCCAGTCTGCCAAGATATCCACGAACATCACCCTCATTCACAAAAGACTGCAAAAACAGATCCCCTAAACCACAAACTTGCTCACCCTCTCTCTGTTATATTCACCCTCTCATTTGCTCAGTCATTTATTATCTGCTTGTAAATTAGCAAACATGACTGCCCTGCATAAAAAGGTGCAAAAACAGATTCCTGCAACAACAGACCAATCAGCCTTCTCCCAATCATCAGCAAGGTTATGGAATCCATCATCACTTCAGACATTAAATCCTTACTCTTCTCCAATGGCTTGATTTCTGATCATCAATTTGGTTTCAGAGCAGGTCACTCTACCGTGGATATGCTGCTTCTGCCCTCCCAATAATGGATGGAGGTCCTCAATGTCAGACATGAAATCCGAGCCGCATCCCGAGGCACATCACATGCTTTCGACATGGTCTGGCACCCTGACCTGATCACCAAACTCTCTTCCTATGGTATCCAAGGCCATCTCCACTCATGGCTCACAGACTTCCTCTCCTGTTAGTCAAAGTGTGGCCCAAAATAGAGTTCTTTCATCCCCTCTTCCGGTCCAGGCTGGAGTTCCTCAAATTTAGTGCAACTTTACGTTCTGGGCCATGTTCTTTTTCTGGTTTTCATCAATGATCTCTCTGACTCTCTGGAAAATCCTTTATCTCTTTGCTGATGACTCCATCCTCTGCCGTACCATCTGTCATCCCTCAGACCGGCAAGCAGCAGCTTCGTCGCTCACTGCCAATCTGGATAAAATCACAAACTGGTCCAACACGTGGAACATGTCTTTCAATCCTGACAAATCTCACTCTCACTATGTCTCTCTGAAAGGACCGTTTAGAACCCCCCACCCCCTATCTACTTTCTCAACAATCCTCTGGAAGAAGTCCTTTCATTCAAGCTTCTGGGTCTCACTGCCATGACCTTTCCTGGGAAAGCCACATTTCCAGCCTGGCCTCAAAAGCCAGTCGCCGACTGGGAATCCTCCATCCTGCAAAGTCCATCCTCGGCCCACCTGAGCTCCTGACCACATACAAAGCTTTCATCTGTAGCCTGATGGAGTACTGCTCTCCCCTCTGGGCTGGTGCTCCTGCCTTCCACCTTTCTCGGCTTCACGCTGTGGAAACCAAGGCATTTCGGATCATTGGCATCTCCCGCGATGAGGCTGAGTCTTTGGGCCTCTCACTCTCTCACTGAAGGCAGGTCATGGTCTTTCTGTCTTCTATCGTCTCCTCTCCGGTCTCACCACCCGTGCTCTTTCTGCGATTTGTCCCCACCACATTTCCTCAGGGCGCTCAACGTCCACCAACAACCCCCTCCTGGTAAAACTACCAAAATCACGAATCACTGCTCACCTTCACTCTTTCATTCCTCTTTTTCCCCACCTTTGAAAGAAACTCCCTCACTCTCCTCAATCCCATTCTTCCCTCCAGGTCTTCAAAACAGCCGTTCACCACTACCTCTTATAATCCCCCATCAAAAGCCTCAATCTTTTCTACCCCCGTTAATCCACCCCAAACCCACCTCCTTCAAATTCCCTGCTTTCCTTCCTGAAAGTCCCTGTAATATCCATCTTGTATACCCCATGTTCCCCTCCATCCCTATCCCTTACACAGATCTCCTTATGTCTCTGTTTCCCACTGTTTTGTCCTTCCCTCTCACGCCCTTCTTGTCTCATGCCCTCCTTGCTGTGCGTTGTGTGTTAGCTCTCATACGAGCCTCAACAAGGTATACAAAAAAAAACTCAAGAAGCTTCTTCCAATTACAAGCAAAGTCATGGAATTAATCATCGCTGCCAGTGCAAAGTCGTTCCACCTTTTAAACTGACTGAGCTCTGACCATCAGTTTGGCTTCCTTCCCCATCACTCAACATTGGACATGCCGCTGCTCCCCCCACCCATGACTAAAGGCCCTAAATATTAAACAATGTCAGGACTGACCCCATGGACACCTCAAAATCTGGCAACCTGTTCTACTTGCCAAATTCGCTGTCTGTGGCATACAAGCCAGCCTTCATTCCTCACTTTGTCCATCCACACAGTTAATGGATCGGTATCAAATGGAACTCTCTCCCCCTCCAATTGCAGGCTGCAGTGCTTCAAGGTGGTCTTAGGCCCAATCTTGTTGCTCATATGCAAAGGACCTCTCGGATGCTCCGGTAAACACTTCTGCTTTGCAGATGGCTCCACTCCACAAAGTACCCCATCCCACTGACAGGCAGACAGTAGCACCACCATCACCACTCTCTGCTAATCAGGAATTGATCAGATAGATGCTGCATTAACAAATAGAACATACCTTTCAAATTTGGACATTATCAAACAAACCCAACAACCGGTACAAGCTTGAGGCCCTCACCAGCCATTGCGTCTCTTGGGCCCCCGCATATTACGAAGTCGGTCACAGACTGGGAAACCCGTCATTCCTTGACAACTCGGTCTACAAGGCCTTTATCCAGAACTCAATGAAGTACCGCTCTCCCCTGTGGGCAAGGCCCCAGCATCACATCTGAGTGTCTGCATCTAATGCATTACGTGGAATTGAAAGCTCCCAATATCATTGGCATCCACCGCAAAGCTTTTTGCTCTGACAGTGTAAACAGGTACGTGAATTAGTAATAACCTCTCATTCCAGTCCAACTTCAACTGCTCTCTGAACCTTGAGACTTTCTAGCATACATTCCTCCAGTAACACTGACACCCCTCCCTGGTTAATCTCCAATATATATAATCAACAACTAATGGAACAGGAAGATTATCACTTCCTGCTCAGAAAAATCAACTTCCGGCGTCACACAGAAAACGATTCAGCACAAAAAATGTCGCTCTTCGCATTAACGCCGCCCACAATGCACCCGGCAATCTCCGCCCACAACGCACCCGGCAATCTCCGCCCACAATCTGTGGTGTAGTGGGCCTGTGGGGGCAGGGCATGATGTGGGGAGCATGGTGGAGGAGTGGTTTTGGTGTGGTCACGTGCTTGCACGGGATATATGAGTGCTCGCCGCCTGAGGCGTGGTTGTAGTTGCTGTAGCCGTTGTGGCCTGTGGAGCCTGTAAGTCGTGTGGCTTGTAGAGTGCATCGAGTACGTAATAAAGTGGAGTTACGGGCAACGTACGCTCACGCTCTCGCTCGTGGCAATAAAGCAGGGTTGTGCTGTTCCCCCGCTCGTGTCTGCCTTGGAGTACCTCTGCCACGACACTACATTTGGCGATGAGTCTGTTCGGATCGGCGTGTGCAGAGTGGTTGGGTTATTGGATCGCGGCAGCGGGTAACTCAGCGCATCCCGCGCGGTTCGAGGTCTACACCGGGCGAGGGCCCCGGAGGGCGCATCGCGAGGAGCGCATCGCGAGTTTCGCGCGCCGCACGCACAGGCTTCGGGGCCAGGCGTCTCGCCGGCACGGCCGGCTCGAGCATGGCAGAAGGTCGGGGCATGGCGCACGGACGCGTGCCCGTCTTCATCGGAGACGACTTCGAATTGTTTTCTGAACAGTTGGGCTGCTATTTCCACGCGAATGATGTGGACGATGAAAGCAAATGCAAGTCGATCTTGCTCGCCTAGCTTTCAACGGAGCATTACCGGCTGCTGAGTGATTTGGTCGCGCCAGATAAACCCAGTGATGACGGGCTGTCGTTTCAGGATATTGTGGAGAAGATGAAGGCCCACATGTCGCCGGAGAAGTCATTACAGCTCGCTCGGTACCAGATCGATCACCTCGCGAAGGTTGCGGAGGAGCGCGTTGCAGATTTCGTGGCACGGGTGAAGCATTCGGCCGTGGCTTGCAAGTTTACGGCGGAGGAGCGTCCAGCGCGACTCAGAGATAGTTTTATTTCGGGGCTGCAAGATGCGAAGAAGGTGGCAGCCATTCTGCGGATGCGCAGTGTCGACATTACATTCGACTCAGCGGTTGGGACTGCTTCAGCTGTTGAGCAGACACTCATGGATGTCCGCACCATCGCCGGCCAGGACGTGATGGGTAGCTCCACCTGGGGCATGTCGGCTGACCCCGGGGTCCACGCGATGACCCAGGTGCCCCAGGTCGCGCGCGCGTCTGGCGGTGCGAGCCGGGGGCGCGCGCCGCAGCGCGGCCGCACCAGGAGCGAAATGGACTTCCAGGGGTGCTGGGGGTGTGGTGGTCCGCACCTGCGACGGGTGTGCCCGGATAAGAACACCGTGTGTTTGCATTGTCACAAGGTGGGACATTTGAAGCGTGTGTGTCGGATGGCGGGGGCCGCCGTTAAGGTTTGGATGGCGAGGTACGGGACGACCCCAGCGACCTGGGGAGCGGCCTGCAGCCAGGGCATAGCGATTCCGGCGACCCGGAGCAGGAGATGCAACCAATGTTGAGTCTGTTTTCGATTGGTCCGGAGGTGACAAGACCAATCACGGTGGAGGTCGAGGTGAATGGCGAGCCGATCGCATTTCACGTTGACACCCGGGCTGCAGTGTCGGTCATGGGCGAGGGGGCGGCTCGTGGTCTTCGCCTGGTCAAGACGACCTTGTTGCTGTGCACGTACACCGGCGAAGCGATTGCACCGCTTGCGGTGGCGGACGTCTCGGTGGTCTACCGGGGTCGAAGCGCACTACTCTCGGTGTTTGTGGTACGAGGGGAGGGGCCCGCCCTTTTGGGCCGGGACTGGTTGGCGCACCTCGGCTGGTTGGCGCAATCTCCGCCCACAACGCACCCGGCAATCTCCGCCCACAACGCACCCGGCAATCGCCGCCCACAATCCACCCGGCAATCTCCGCCCACAATCCACCCGGCAATCTCCGCCCACAATCCACCCGGCAATCTCCGCCCACAATCCACCCGGCAATCGCCGCCCACAATCCACCCGGCAATCGCCGCCCACAATCCACCCGGCAATCGCCGCCCACAATCCACCCGGCAATAAGTGTGACAGAAGACACAGGACAGAATAGCGAATTATATAACAGCGCGATGTAAAACACAGGTTTACCACCAACCTCCATTATTTCGTTCCTCTTCTCCGCCATTTATTTAGCAGATCCCTCCAGCATCATACCTCCAATTTATTTAGCAGCATCAGTTCAAACCCACAAATCCCTCCAGGGATTCAGTCAGTACACACACACACACACACACACACACACACACACACACACACACACACACACACACACACACACACACCTCCCCCAACCCAACTCTCTTGATTGCAACCATTTTCCATCCTTCTCTCCCTTGCTTGGAACATTCACCTTTGACCCCCCCACTATCAGAAGATACAATCCTTCATACCGTGGGCACACCCAAACCGTGTACTTGTACTTCCATATCCATCGATTCAATGGACACATCTCATTTGGGATGACAATGCTCAGCTCGCCCTTTTTATTTATTCCAAAGTTTATTCCAAAGGCGGGAAAAAAAGAGGAATGAAAGTGAAGAAAAAGAGAAGAAAAGAAAGAAAAAGAGGAATGAAAAAAGAGGAATGAAAAGAGCCCTTTAAAAAACAAGGACCTTTCATGTCACTCGGATCAATATGTGCAGTTTCAACTCAGCGTCTCATTTCACGAGGGGTTTCCACTGACGAGGCGTGCCGTGCCGAGCCGTGAGCGGAGCCACAAAGTCGCTCGGCGTATCGCGTTGCACGACCAACGAGCTTGTTATCGCTCGCCAAGCGGCTTAAGTACTCGAGCAAGCACAATCAAACGGTCCGTAAGGAACGGCCGGCTTGGCGAGCGATAACAAGCTTACTGGTGATGGAACAACACAAACAACACGACACGACACAACACAAACAACACGACACGACACAGCGAGCATTTCGTCACGTCATGCCCTCTCTGAACCAACCCGGGAGTTCTCGCCGCAGGATTTTCACGCTCGAACGTTCAAGATGACTTCGCACTTTTACACAGGGCCGACACGAACAACGTTTACAAACACTCACAAACCTTACTCTCCGCCGCCGCCCGTCCGCAGCGATACACCCATCACATCGGCACACCTCTAATGACTTCCTACACGCGCTGATGATGATGATGATGATGATGATGATGATCCCATCTGAACACGCCCATCTCGTTTCCCCTCTCACACTCAGCACGACTCACCGGGACTCTCCTTCCGACTTGTACGATGCTGTACTCATACTCTTAGTCTTGTTATACTTATAATTATACTTGTTAATTATTCTTTAGATTTCTCACCATCTTACTATTGTTTTTTTTTATTGAATCGCTTCCGCATTGTAAGTGGGGAGGGTGTGTTCCATTACCAAGCAGCTTGTAAACGCTCGCCAAGCGGCTTAAGCATTCAAGCAAGCACACCAACGAAACGATTGATAAGGAACGGCCGGCTTGGCAAGCGATAGCAAGCCTATTACCTCCGCCACGTAACGTTGACGGAGGTTGTGCTTTCCTGTCTGTCTGTCTGTCTGTCTGTCTGTCTGTCTGTCTGTCTGTCTGTCTGTCCGTCCGTGAGCAGAATATCTAAAAAAGTTGTGGACGGATTCGGACGAAACTCGGTGGACGAGTTGGGTTTGTGACGAGGACGAACCAATTCGATTTTGGTGACGATCCGGATCCGGATACGAGAATGTTTACATTTTTTAAGCGATTCTTCAGCATTGCGAGATGGGGCCAAAATCGATATATAGGATGATATGTCAAAAAATTTTGCACGTGTTATGATAAAAAAAATTAGTGGACGAGTTAGTTCAATGACAGGTTAGTTCGTGGGTTCAGACCCGGCCTTATCAATGGGTTACAAAACATAAACTAATCAGCCTGTTGGAGGCATGCGCCCTACCGAGTGCTGTTCTTGTTAGTAATGGAACGCACACCTCTGGAGTTTCATCTTTCAATTTCATCCTTGGCGATGTATGAAGGCACAAACCCCCAAAAATAGGGGCAATACCCTTGGGCACTCACCTGGTTGAATATATTGTTGTGGTTGACGAAATTCACAAACCACCATTCAGGTCCCTTAGGTGAGATATCTCGGTAAGTATATGTGTAGTTAGGCCCAAACCCGTTGTCTAGAGGGAATAAATGTCATTCATGCGGGCTGCGACTCTTCAGGATAGCCGTTTTTCTTTTACTATCTTTATTTTGGACCAGCCGCCATTACTACCACCACCAACCACGTCACAACGCCGCTTCACAACAACAACCACCAACCACAACGCCGCTTCACACAACAACCACCAACCACAACGCCGCTTCACAACAACAACCACCAACCACAACGCCGCTTCACAACAACAACCACCAACCACAACGCCGCTTCACAACAACAACCACCAACCACAACGCCGCTTCACCACAACCGCCACGACCTTTACCGTCACAACTCGCCACCATCGCATCCACACCATCTCGCACCACTCGTGGGCACCGATGCTGGACTCGTGCGGGGCGCGCACCGAGCAGCGTGTTCAAAAACATCACGGACTTTCCGCAGAAAACGGATCAAAAACGACTCACGCCCACTTTTGTTCCGTCCAATCGGTGAGCGAGGGGCGATTTGGCCCCGCCTCCAGGGCGTTGGAGGGCGGTCGCTATATGCAAATTCATGGATCAAAAAGCATTCACGCCCACTTTTCCTCGGGCCAATGGGGAGCCAGTTAGAGAGGTGAAGGGTCGGAGGCAGAGGGTCAAGGGTGAAAGAGCGAAGCCACGGGGCTTATATAAACGGCTGCGTTCGTCAGTCAGTTCAGTTCAGTTGGAAGTTGGCAGAGTTGTGCGGAGTTCAAGAGAGTCGTCGGTGGAGCTGGAAAGAAGTGGTACTAGTCAGAGTGAAGAGGACGGAGCTGTGGAGAGGTGACGGCGGCGAAGGCGGACGAGGGGGTGCTCGCGTCGGTGCCGGGAGCTGCACAGGGAGAGGCCAGCAACGCGACCGAGGTGGAGGAGGAGACGCTCGCCGCGGGACCCGAGACAGGGTGAAATCCTCCTTCCCCCGAGCATCAGCAACCCCCTCCTGTTTCCCCCCGCGCTGAGATAGTGCGACAAAGGGGGCCCCCTTCCCACCCCCTACCAGACACTGTCCGCGAGGCCCGCGGAGTTGAGGCACCACCGCCGCTCTGCGTCTCATCATCAGACGGGTAGGCCCGACACGGTCTCGGCCCCAGGCCCGCCTACCCCCTCATCCTGGAGGGTGGTTCTCTTTTCTTTTGCTTTGGGAATATGTGTTGTCGGCGCCGTCTGTGAAGTAAAATTGTATAAGTGTTGCCGTGTGCCCGGTAGTCGGTTAGATCTGCATTGTTGCATTTGCTTTTTGTGTAATATTGCATTGTCTTCTTCTTTTACATGTGCTTTTGGTGGAATTGTATATGTGTGCTTTCCGTTCATCGCGAAATAAATGTGCTTATTGTTGAACTGTTTTCCCGCTTCGCTTCGTCTTTTCCTCTATTGAATCCCCATCTTGCTTCACGTAAAGGGTTGGTCGTGGGCTAAAACGCCCGATAGTTAATCGAACCGTCGAGGCCGACGAATAACACCGCTCGGTTATCCCGATAGTACGGAACGGCTCGCTTAAGTGGCCCGTGTCCGAAGTCGACCTGCGGCGAGGTGCGATCGCCCGGTCTACCCTCCGTGTGGGTACTTAGGTAGGTCGAATTTGGCGAGCAACCCTATCCCACGCGGGGGCCGATTGGCACGATCGTGGTGAGACCGAAAGGTCCACCCGTGACTGGTTCCCGGCGTTAGTCCGAGAGGGTCACGACTGGATTGTCCGTCCAGTGGGCGACGTGCCGCGATTCGAGTTACGTGGCCGTCCGCACGCCGGCGGGCGCGAATCAGCAACACTGGTGTCAGGTCGTGCGATATAAACTCATCGCCCTCCTCGCGGCACTGGTATCGGAGAACGGGAAAACGGGCTCTCCTGTCTCCAATTAAATTCACGGGAATCGGTCCAGGGGTGAGAAAAGCGACCCCCAATTCCCTCCAAATTACGAGCGAGCTAAATTAACCCTTCAAGAGAAGCAAGATGGCGTCTCAAGGCGAGCGGGAGCCGGGGGTATTAGAAATGGATGTGGAATGTGTAGGATCCATGGCTCAGGATGAAATCCCCGTGCAGGAAATGTTGGTTGTACAGGAAAACGAACTCGCCCAACTGAACCCAGAGCCCGAAATGGGTGCGGCAGCGGCCGCGGTGTAAGACACCTCCCCTCCCCCTCTCCACCAAAACCCTTCCCCAACCCCTGCCGAAACGGCTCACTCAAGCGCACCCGACATGGCCCAGCTATGCGCCATGCTGGCGGAAATGACAGCGAAGATAAATGCGAACATGAACGAAAAGATGGATGCGAATACACAGCAAATAAACGGAATGGAAGCAAACATGAAGGAGGAAATGAAAAAGCTGCGGGGTGAGACGCAGAACATGGGCCGATGCCTGCAGGCGGGCATGAAGGCCGTGACCGGGGAGATAAGAATGGCGACTCCACGTGTAGGAGCGAACGAGCTGGGAGGGGGTGCAACGGTGACCGAAAGGGAAAAATTAAATGGGGAGACCAAAACGTGCGAGACGAGACACGAGGTGACGACAAAGGAAATAAAAATAGTAGAGACAAGGGAGGTAAAGGGTGAAGAGGTGACTGAGTTGGCAGAGACACGGGAGATGGGAACGATAGAGGGAAGACTGCACGATGAAGACGGGGTAAGTGACGCACACACACACACGGAGGTAGTGGAGGATAATGGGGGTGAGCTCGCGGAGCGTGTAGGGACCCAGTGCGAGCACCTGGATGGCCTCCTCCAGGAACGAGGGGAGGGAGTATTCCCCCTTGAGGCGAGTCACGACCAGGTGGGTTCGGTCGTGCTTTGCGAGGTTGAGGGGACGAGTGCTGTGGACAGGTGCACGGAGAGCTTGGGGGGTATAGAGGCCCCGGAGACCCTTGTGGGGACACGAATCCCCAGTGTGGTTGTCCCTGTGTGTGTGGTGCAAGGTGTGAGTGCGACCCCGTGTGTGAGTGGTGTGGTGGCGATTGTGTCGGAGTACGTGCTTCCCAGCACGCCGAGTGTGGATGAGGCACCGCGGTTGAGTGCCCCCGCGTGTGTGAGTGAGGCACCGCGGGTTAGTGCCCCCGCGTGTGTAGATGAGGCACCGTGTGTGAAAGAGGCCGTATGTGTGGATGAAACGGCCAGTGTGGATGAGGCACCGCGGGTGAGTGCCCCCGCGTGTGTGAGTGAGGGACGGTGTGTGGATGAGGCACCGCGAGTGAATGGAGCACCACGTGTGAGTGGTATGGTTTATGCAAGGGAGACCGTGTGTGTGAGAGAGCGGTATGTGAGGGAGATGTCAGTTGGCATGCGGGAGCACGCAGCCGCGTCTCCCGGTGTGAATGTAATGGTGTGGAGTGTGAGCGTCGTAACACGCAGGTGTGCGTGGGTGGAATGGCGACGACGACGGAGACATGTGAAGAAAGAAAGCCGAGTAGCGGCTGTAGTTGTTTCGGGGACCGTGCCGGGTTCACCCAGCAGTGAGCACGAGGTCCGTGCTGTGCAACGCACGAGGCCCCCACGTGCTCGCTTGCGAGAGTGAAGTCCCGGTCCGGAACGCACGCGGTGGATTTGCCGATCCCGCGGACGGACAAAGTTTAGGCAGGATTACGGATTTGGACCGGACGGGTTCTCCACGCGATCGTGTGTGTTTAGCTCCAACGGGCAAAGCACATGTGTTCGCGTGGGGAACCCCTCGAGACGTGGGGCTTGTGTTTTTATTTTTTTTTTTAATGCGCACGGTGACGTCATGGCTGCACGTGGGGTTGGAATCCGGCAGGAGGGGGATCCCTGCCGGATGGTACCGTCCAAGGAGGGACGAGGTACACGTGCAGCTGCATGACGTCACGGGCAGGTGCAAAGTGCGCGAGTTGCCGCGCTGGTGCTGCGCATGGAAAAAAAAAAAGCAAGCCTCACTTTCGGGTGCACAGGATTCCTGGGCAAGGGGTGGAAGACCCCCTTAGCCTGGGCACAGGATGGAAACTAGTTAGGGGGAAGGGTTAGCTTAGTTAGACCGACTTCATGGGGCAGGGGTAAGTCCTCATGGAGTCCGTGGAATGGATTAGTTGGAGGGATTGTAGCCAGATGTAGGTTGGGTAAATAATTTTTGGGACATATGAGGACATGGACAGACAGTGAATGTGTAGTGGGGACGTAGCTTAGCTACGTAGTGTTAAAAGGAACGTGCTATAGTTTAAGGGACGACGTGGGAGCACGAGTTAGTTAGGGGAGGTAGTTGGAAGGATGGCAGAGTTCAGCGGTGTGTGTGTTGAAGAGTAGGTGAGTTGTGTGGAGACATGTTGAGTGAGTGAGGCCAGCGGGTCTGTGTGAGTGGAGCGAATGGGGACTGCATGGTGCGATGAGTGATTGGGGGGAGGAGTGACTCCCGCCCAAGGGACCCCGGGGTCAGTGTAGAGTGAGTTAGGGGGTTAGTCAAATTTACAAAATGGAGGTCGTTTTGTTGTTGGTGGGAGTGTAGGCTCAAAACCCGTTTGGAGGGGTGCAGGAGCCCTGTTGACAGGCTGGGAGCGTGGTTGCGAAAAGTGAGTATCGCTGAGTGGGTACCCCGGGCACCAGGCTAGTCGGCCGTGGTAGGCCAAGGACCCATGGGGGGCCGGGATAGCGTAGTGGGCACAGGTGCGCCTGCTTGGTGCGGGGGCCCGGGGCGCCATTAGCCGCATGGGCAGAGTTGTGGGCACGGGTGACCCTCGGAAAAGGGCCAGGGAAGCCAGCCTGCCACGTGTGCGTTTCAGGGGAGGTGCCATGGGGGGCACTCCCCGGTGTTAGGAAGCTGGTAGGCTCGGAGGCAGTGTAGTGCCCGGGGGTGCCATAGCAGGAGAATCGGCAGAGGGTCGTGCCTGCCAAAGGGAGCCACGTGTCCCAGCCATGAGACCGTGTGAGGGCACGGAGAGAAAATTGGGGGGCGAGGCCTGAAATTGTGAGGACACCAACACAGGCGACGGGAATCTGGGTTGTTAGAACCAATAGTTTAAGCGAGAGGCGCTTGTTGAAAGCCCCGGGGTAGTTTAAGAGTTAATGGTTAGGGTAGATTAGGAGATGTACCCCTCCGCACCATCCATCCCCTCGCTCTCGTTGTGGGCCGCTGGACCCACTTTGGTTATAGATTGCTGAACTCTGGGGAGGCCATTCTGAGGCTTGAGCTGGGCCTTGACACAGGACGTTAGCTCTCCCTTACTCCCCTCTGGGAAGGGAACGTAGGGGTTGGGAGTAGGCTAGGTGACAGGATAGGTTAGCCGAACAAGGACAGTAAAGGGGGTTCGGGGACGATTTATAGTGGGGAAGTAAAAATAAATAAAAAATAAGTTGGGGCTAAATTGGGGTTTGACAAATTAAGGGAGTGGGTATAGACAGTGACAGGCAAAGGCGATAGGTTGGGAGGGAGACCGTAGGGTAGGTCCAAGCCCACCTTCCGGGTGGCCAGCACCACCGCACTCCCTCCACCAACCTCCACTGACAGGCAAAGGCTGGCCAGCTTCATCTGCTGGCTGTGTTGCTGCAAGGCCTGTGCCGGCCCACTTCATCTGCCGGCTGGCCGTTTTTCTTCAAGGCCTGTGCCGGCCGGATCATCTGCAGCTGTGGTACTTCAAGGCCTGTGCCGGCCAGTTCATCTGCCGGCTGGGTTTGCCTGCAGCGGCCTTCTTCTGCGGGCTGTGTTTGCCTGCTGCCTTTGCCATGCCATGCCCACTGCCCCTGTTCACCAGCCCCGTTCAATTTTTGCTTGCCCCCCTGTTCATTGCCATGTGCGCCAGGATCAGAAAGCAACAGTTTGCAAGCTGCAAGAACTGCCCTGTTGGCAGCTACAACACGGGCCTGCAGTGGCGGCCCGTGCTCCGTGTTTGTGTTCATCCATCCATTCGTTGTGTTCATTGCGTGTGCCACTTGAGCTGGCACGGAGACTACGTTTGTGCAGCCCATGCACCGTTGTGGTTCACTGCGTTCAGTTCAAAAGGGAAGGCCTTGGACTGCGTGTGAGCAGCCGGCCACGTTCCCTGTCACCTGCATTGTTTGAGTCAGAGACTGCATGCGAGCAGCCTGGCTCCCTGCTAACTGCTTTCTTTTTGCAGAGTTCATTGATCCTGGGCCATGGTTTAGTGTAAAATTTGTAAGTTAAGGTTAAGATGTACTGTAAATATGAGTGCGCCCCCGGCACGTTTGTCCTAGCGCCGGCAATTTTATTTAAGTCGTCCGTGTGAGTGAGTTTGTTTAGGTAGTTACTCAGCCCTTAGGTTATTTATTTTGGGGACACGAATACCATGAATGTCGCACTCAGGGATCCGTAGGTAAAATGTACTAGGGGAAAACTACACATGATGGCACACGAAAATTTGACGACTCGGGACGAGTCTGTAAAAAGGGGAGGGGGTAGTGTTGTGGTTGACGAAATTCACAAACCACCATTCAGGTCCCTTAGGTGAGATATCTCGGTAAGTATATGTGTAGTTAGGCCCAAACCCGTTGTCTAGAGGGAATAAATGTCATTCATGCGGGCTGCGACTCTTCAGGATAGCCGTTTTTCTTTTACTATCTTTATTTTGGACCAGCCGCCATTACTACCACCACCAACCACGTCACAACGCCGCTTCACAACAACAACCACCAACCACAACGCTGCTTCACACAACAACCACCAACCACAACGCCGCTTCACAACAACAACCACCAACCACAACGCCGCTTCACAACAACAACCACCAACCACAACGCCGCTTCACAACAACAACCACCAACCACAACGCCGCTTCACAACAATAACCACCAACCACAACTCCACTTCACCACAACCGCCACGACCTTTACCGTCACAACTCGCCACCATCGCATCCACACCATCTCGCGCCACTCGTGGGCACCGATGCTGGACTCGTGCGGGGCGCGCACCGAGCAGCGTGTTCAAAAACATCACGGACTTTCCGCAGAAAACGGATCAAAAACGACTCACGCCCACTTTTGTTCCGTCCAATCGGTGAGCGAGGGGCGATTTGGCCCCACCTCCAGGGCGTTGGAGGGCGGTCGCTATATGCAAATTCATGGATCAAAAAGCATTCACGCCCACTTTTCCTCGGGCCAATGGGGAGCCAGTTGAGAGGTGAAGGGTCGGAGGCAGAGGGTCAAGGGTGAAAGAGCGAAGCCACGGGGCTTATATAAACGGCTGCGTTCGTCAGTCAGTCAGTTCAGTTCAGTTGGAAGTTGGCAGAGTTGTGTGGAGTTCAAGAGAGTCGTCGGTGGAGCTGGAAAGAAGTGGTACTAGTCAGAGTGAAGAGGACGGAGCTGTGGAGAGGTGACGGCGGCGAAGGCGGACGAGGGGGTGCTCGCGTCGGTGCCGGGAGCTGCACAGGGAGAGGCCAGCAACGCGACCGAGGTGGAGGAGGAGACGCTCGCCGCGGGACCCGAGACAGGGTGAAATCCTCCTTCCCCCGAGCATCAGCAACCCCCTCCTGTTTCCCCCCGCGCTGAGATAGTGCGACAAAGGGGGCCCCCTTCCCACCCCCTACCAGACACTGTCCGCGAGGCCCGCGGAGTTGAGGCACCACCGCCGCTCTGCGTCTCATCATCAGACGGGTAGGCCCGACACGGTCTCGGCCCCAGGCCCGCCTACCCCCCTCATCCTGGAGGGTGGTTCTCTTTTCTTTTGCTTTGGGAATATGTGTTGTCGGCGCCGTCTGTGAAGTAAAATTGTATAAGTGTTGCCGTGTGCCCGGTAGTCGGTTAGATCTGCATTGTTGCATTTGCTTTTTGTGTAATATTGCATTGTCTTCTTCTTTTACATGTGCTTTTGGTGGAATTGTATATGTGTGCTTTCCGTTCATCGCGAAATAAATGTGCTTATTGTTGAACTGTTTTCCCGCTTCGCTTCGTCTTTTCCTCTATTGAATCCCCATCTTGCTTCACGTAAAGGGTTGGTCGTGGGCTAAAACGCCCGATAATTAATCGAACCGTCGAGGCCGACGAATAACACCGCTCGGTTATCCCGATAGTACGGAACGGGTCGCTTAAGTGGCCCGTGTCCGAAGTCGACCTGCGGCGAGGTGCGATCGCCCGGTCTACCCTCCGTGTGGGTACTTAGGTAGGTCGAATTTGGCGAGCAACCCTATCCCACGCGGGGGCCGATTGGCACGATCGTGGTGAGACCGAAAGGTCCACCCGTGACTGGTTCCCGGCGTTAGTCCGAGAGGGTCACGACTGGATTGTCCGTCCGGTGGGCGACTTGCCGCGATTCGAGTTACGTGGCCGTCCGCACGCCGGCGGGCGCGAATCCGCAACAATATGTTGCTCAGGAAGAAGTCAATGTGGGACAGAATCATCAAAATGAACCAATGAACCGATGTTATGGCAACCTCCACCACAACAGTCAACACCCCCCCCCCCAACATAAATCCCCTTCGACCCTGATTTTTTAAATAGCGTGAACAAACTTTGTACATCATGGGTGATGAAGGCTGTGGTCAACTTTCATTGAAGTTGTGTGCAGTTTTGGAGAAGAAAACAAATACATATTTTTGGGGACGACTCCCCCTAGACCCCCTCGACCCCGATTTTTTTTCTAATGGTGTGAACAAACTTTGGTACATCACGGGTGATGAAGGTTGTGGTCAAGTTTCATCGAAATCGTTTGTGTAGTTTTTGAGAAGAAGTTGCAAGTATTTATGGACAGACGGACGGACGACGTTCATCCCATTAGCTCCCCGGAACTACCTGTACTAGTACGTTCCAGGTGAGCAAAGTACTGCGGAGTGCACACCTCCGCAACGCAATGACTGATCCACGAGAACATATCGAGCCCAATATATTTGTGAGATGTCATGCTAAAAATCGTTTTCACCATATCTCACAATGATGAAGATGTTCTGATCCGGATCCGGATCTTCACTAAAATCGAATCATTTCATCCAGTATCACACAACCGTGTCCACCAAATTTCATCCGAATCTGTTCACAACTTTTTGAGATATGTTGCACGCAAACAAACAGACAGACAGACAGACAGGGGTGAAAACATAACCTCCTTCCAGCTTAGGTGTTGCAGGTAACAATAGAAAAGAAAACAACAGATGAAATGGATGAGCCCTGGAATCAATCTCGTTCGCTATCGCTTGCCAAGGCTTGCCATTCCTCATGAACCGTTTCATTGGAGTGCTTAAGCCACTTAATGAGTTCTCTATAAGCTGCTTGGTAATGGAACACTACTCAGTAGTGGGGTACCGTATGAGGGATCAGTGTGGGGACCAGTTTTATTAATCACTAACAAAAGTACCCGTCGCTTTGTTCTACGACTTTAATGGAAAGACAACATATTGTACTTCACAAACATTCTGCTCTATTCACTCGATCATTTGCTTGAGGACATCTATCTGCTTGAAAATCAGCTGACATCAATCATCAACCATCAACCATCAACCATCTTTGCTGCTTATATATGGTGTGAGCAAAAATCACTCTGTGTTGGATGCTTTGGTTTGAACCTCTGCTTAAAATGAGTGAAATGAAACATTTTGAATATTTTGAATTATTCTCACTTAGATTTCAACATCACCATAATGTATGTTCTTAAGTTGTGTAAACTTTCTATCAGTGAATTATACATTTTATATTTTACTAGCAAAAGTACCTATCCCCCATACAGTGATGGGGAAAAACAAGCAAAAGTAGCCGTCCCCAGTGATGGGAAAAGTTTAAGTCAATCTATCATTTTAAATTATTTAACGGACTTTAAAAAGGTTAATTGTGTTGCGCTCTTGGTTTCACTGAGAGCCAAAGCTGCGAGCTACTGACACCGCACATCGCAAAATGGTGGTGCAACATCGGGCGGCGGAGGTTGGATTTGTCTCAAAAGAGGGCAAAATATCCTGGTTGTGAAATAAAATTTGGCATCATCATTACTCATGGCTGTTCTCCCGTCATTTCAAAAGTGAATGTTGAGCTTTTCAAACGAAGCTCGAGAAGAGGACACCCTAAACGGGAGACAGACAAACGAATGGACAGACACCACAGTACCCTAAAGTTTAGATATCTCAGTAGTATTTTCATTGGAGAGATTACCTCTCCCCTGGTATCCTCATATCAATGGACAGGGAAATGCATTGTGCACTCATGAGAAACAAGCAGCGCTCGGTCCTTCGACTGTGCCTCTCACAGGACTTTATAAACTGCGTATCCAAAGGCAAAGAGAGAGCCATGCATCAAAGGAACACCAGGAGCCAGATAGTGTCTTCGAGGAGTGAGCCAGGTGAACGAGAGCTTCTGCGCAGACGGGCTCTGCTGGGAGCGATCAAGCCAGTCGAGGAGCGAACATTGACGAACCGTGGAGCTCTTTCCCTGGACTCACAGGCGGACACACACTGATTCACACTATCTTTCTCTTACCATCCCGATTCCTAATCATTCACTTGGAATACACAAAGTATTCAATGATTTCCCCTCAACTCGTTCAGGGCTGGGTGACTGATTTGCGTTCATGACTTCCTCTGTAGCATTACGAAGCATTGACTCGCATCTCTCTCAACACAGTACACCACACCATCACCCTCTCTTCTCCCCCCCCCCACCACCCCCGCCTTTTCACATTGCGACCAACGTAAACCTCTTACTTGTCTAATTTCCCGGAGTGACTGCGGTGCTTAAGTCTGTAGTTTCATGATAAGTTGACTGTCTAAGGGGCTTGTGTGTTTAAGGGTGAGGTTCTTTCTTTGGGACACTGCATTCGTTCTGTACATAGCTGTTTCCTTGTAAATACGTTCCTCTTGCTAAACATGACCAATCATTTCAAACCTGTCTGAGTGTTTCTTTCTCCATTGGTTAGACATGGTATGTAAATGGTAGATGGGAGTTTTGCCCTGCTATTTCGCTATGGTCAGAGACTAGCCGATGTCCCACTTACGGTTCCGCTTGGCCGTTCTTGGTTTATAGGAGTGGAGTCGAGAGCACGATTCCCTATCTAGGAGGATTAATTTGGCGAGAAGGTCACGTGGGAATTGGACGTGAGGACCCTACCTAAATTAATCGTCTCAGAAGGCATCCGTGGATGCTTGTGCATTCACGATTTCCAAAGTTATCTGTGCATGTTGGCTTCAGGGTCAAAGGTTGGGAAGCGGGTCCAAGAAGCCCCTCGTGACCCTGCTAGCAAACTGGTAACAATGTAATAGATGACTTCCCTTTCAAGTAACTTCAACACAGAAAGAGACCATTCGGCCCATCAGGCCTGTACAATGGTTGCCAACCTATGGTTTTTCTTGTACACAGAGTCAAGGCTTGTGGAAGAGCTGGAACACTGAATGGATCAGGATAAATAAGGACAAAAGAAACAGTAGGGGGGGTGGGGCAACATTAACAGCAGAGTTGAAGGAAAAAACAGAGGATGACTTGGACAAACAATGGGTGTGGGGAAGAATGAGATGAACAGCATTGGCAGAGAAGGAGACCTCTTCACCCCCCCCCTCCTCCCTGATCCCACCTTCTCCGCCTCCTCCCTCTCTTCTCTCACTCCCCCTCCATCTGTGCCACCCCTCACTCTCTCTCTCTCTCTCTCTCCCGTCTCTCTCTCTCTCCCTCCCCTCTCTCTCTCTCCCTCCCCCTCTCTAACACCCCCCCCCCCTCACTGACTTCTTTCTCTCTCTCTCTCTCTCTCTCTCTCTCTCTCTCTCTCTCTCTCTCTCTCTCTCTCTCTCTCTCTCTCTCTCTCTCTCTCTCTCTCTAACCACCCCCCCCCACTGTCTCACCCTCACCCTCCCTCACTTCTTCCATACTCTCTCTCTCTCTCTCTCTCTCTCTCTCTCTCTCTCTCTCTCTCTCTCTCTCTCTCTCTCTCTCTCTCTCTCTCTCTCTCTCTCTCTCTCTCTCTCTCTCTCTAACCACCCCCCACTGTCTCACCCTCACCCTCCCTCACTTCTTCCATACTCACTCTCTCTCTCTCTCTCTCTCTCTCTCTCTCTCTCTCTCTCTCTCTCTCTCTCTCTCTCTCCCTCTCCCTCTCTAACCACCCCCCACTGTCTCACCCTCACTCTCCCTCACTTCTTCCTCTCTCTCTCTCTCTCTCTCTCTCTCTCTCTCTCTCTCTCTCTCTCTCTCTCTCTCTCTCTCTCTCTCTCTCTCTCTCTCTCTCTCTCTCTCTCTCTCCACCTGGTGGTAGTTTTGTTGTTCGGGTGTGGTGTCATGCCTGTTTGCTGCAGCTGCTCTCTACTGTGGTGAGTTATTCATGTAGTTTTCTCCTTCCTGCTTCCCCTATTTACTTTTCTTCCCTCTATCTTGCTGTGTTTATTTCGTTTCTTTTTATCCTAATTGTCTTCTATACCCTCTGTTCTTGAGAGACAAATAATTGGAGCGGGCCTACTTGGGTGTGGCCTACCCAGTGTTGCTGTGGCTTTATCAACGTTTTGTTTCATACGAGTCTCATTATTAATTTATTTTGTTTTGTTTAGTTTTGACCTTCGTGCCTGGTCCGGCCAAAGAGGTGTTAGTTAAATCGCCGTAATGGCGAACACACGTCCTCGGTATGAGGCGTTTGATAGTTTAACTCGGAAACACGTGCTCGTGTGTGTTCCTCCTGAAGGAATCCTCACTGAGGCCGTCGTCCTTGCAGTCAGGAGTATAATCGGTTTTGAACATGTCCGCGCCGCGTCGCGAATGAATCAGAAAGTGGTTGTGTTCATGTGTAATCAAAATGTTGTTGTTGCGAGTGCGGGGTTAACCACCGAGAATGGTGTTTTTATGTTAGCTTCCCCCATGGATACTCCTGCGGTGAAAATCCTTGTGTCTAATGCTCCACCATTATTACCGAATGACGACGTATTATTGTCGGTCCTGTCTCGTCATGGAACAGTTGTCTCGAGAATGTCGACGATCCCCCCAAGGAGCAGCGACAAGAGGATAAAACATGCAATGAGTTTCCGGCGACAGGTGTACAGGTACTTCCCGATCGTGGCGACGACATGGGATTGAACATTTCGTTGAAGGTAAATCTCAATGATCGCTAGTATATCACACGTATGCCTCGTCGGCCTCGTTAACGTGCTTTCTCTGTGGAACCTTTGGTCATGTGAAACGTTTCTGTCCTAAAGTTTGGTGTTTAAAGTGTGGTGAAAATGGTCATGTAGATGCGGATTATAAAAAGGATATAAATAC
This sequence comes from Eptatretus burgeri, assembly GCF_056783735.1. Taxonomy (NCBI): domain Eukaryota; kingdom Metazoa; phylum Chordata; class Myxini; order Myxiniformes; family Myxinidae; genus Eptatretus; species Eptatretus burgeri. Next base: position 37,947,689 of record NC_140969.1, on the reverse strand, counting down.
CTCAAATCCCAGTAAAAGGACTGAAGTGAATCCCGTTAGTTTTACTATTCCTGCTGATTCGTCATGTAGTGAATCAATGGCTGAGGATCCTATTATTATTTCAAAAAAAACCCGGAGAGCATCAGCTGCTAGTCCTTCTATCCATAGTGCGAAGAAGGTAATATTGGAGGAGGACAGTATATCTGAAAATACACCTCAATGTGCTCCTCACATTTCGACTTGTATTGAGAAAAAAGATCGTGAAGTAGGTCCTGCAGTTGAGGAAAACACATCTCAAAAGTTTGCAGATTATTTCTGAGAATATAAATTGTTGTTTGGGTGAAACAGATGGTGATGCTAAAGACGGTGACTTCGGAGGCTGAAATCCTCGACCCCGGAGGTACCTTGTCTGATCTGTCAGATCCTGATGAGGATGTCGAGGTGCCTGAGTTGTCTCGGTCTCCCTTCGATCAGCCGACGATAGATCCTCAACTCGTTCTTTCTGTTTTTAAGTAAAACCTATAGACAGCGAAATGTAGTTATCAAAGATAAATTTCCTGATCTAGTTTCATTTACTCAAACTGCCAAAGATATTATGAGAAAGGCCGATGGGTTCTCCTTGACAAAGTCACAGTTTCACCGTCTCAGGAAATTAATTACAAGAGCCGGTGTCGAGATTTCATAAAACCCAACCGAACCCTTTGAATGAAGGAAATCACCTTTGGTACCTTAAATATTAATGGTGGAGGTGCAAACCACAACCGCCAAGCTCAAGTGAAAAGTTTATTGAGACGGAAGAACATCGACATACTTTTATTACAGGAAACACACATCACTCAGAATGTAGAGTATGATTGGTGTCGTCATTTTGGGGGACGGTGTTGTCCTGTCCTCTCTTTCGGCAGGTGTTGCTTCCATCCTGAGACCTGGGCTAACACCTGAGTCATGCCTCTTCCGGGAGATTGTTAAAGGCCGGTTTATCTCTCTTGAACTAGTCATTAACAATTTCCATTTCATTTTATTTAATGCGTATGCACCAAGTAGGAGCACAGAACGGAGAGCTTCCTTTGTGTCCACGATCAATCACTTACAGGCGGTTGATTTAAGTCGCTGTGGGTGCATTGGGGGTGATTTTAACTGTACCTTTGAACCTAGAATGGACAGGAATACACCAGAACCTCGTCCCGAATCTTGTAGTGATTTATCAGTTTTCTTTTCTCGGGTTGGTTTGTTAGATGTATGGAGGGTACTTTACCCCCAATGAATCCCAGTTTACGTGGAGCCGTCTTACCAGATGGAGGTTTTCCTTTGCCAGACTCCACTGATGGTATATAAACTCACGGTTTAGGAACACTATGGGTCTCTCCAGATTTCTTTCCATCTATATTCTCAGATCATCACTTCGTAACCATGTGGTCCCCCCCCTCCCGCCCCCAATCAATACATAGAAGTGCATATTGGAAATTTAATACCCCTATTCTAGAAGATGGTCTATTTAAAGCTTTCCAAGTTTTCTGGGCTAACCAAATCCTTAGAAAACCATCTTTTTCTTCAGTGAATTTATGGTGGGACAATACAAAAACCCAGATTAGGATGTTTTGGCAGCAGTTCAGGGCAAACACTACATAAGTTAAGAATATAACAATGGCTTGTTTAGAAGCTGACATTGTACACCGAGAAGGTAAACTGGCTCGAAACAATAATACAGGAAGTTTTCAATTATTACCTGAAAAGAAGACTCAGTTAAGAGAATTAATCCAACAGAAAGCAGCTAGGTTATTACTCAGACTGAGGGTTAAAAAACTTAAAGGTATTAGATACCCCCTAGTAAATCTTTCTTTAGCTTAGATTCCTCCAGTAAGTCACCCAATACTATTTTTTCTGTTTATGCCCCCAACGGAGTTGTTGTAGTTAATCCCAGTGACATAAGGTTGTGTGTTAAGGATTTCTTCTCCAATCTATTTACAAAACAAACTGTTTGTGATGAAATTATAAACCAATTATCCTCTCACCTCTCCTCTCTAACTGAGCACCAGCATCAAAATTTGGACTCAACAATTTCGCTGGAGGAGTTAACCCAAGCCTTAGCTGGAATGGACTCGGGAAGTGCTCCCGGAATCGATGGCCTGTCGGCTGAATTTTATGTGGAATTTTGGGGGCTGTTAGGCCCAGAACTGATGCATGTCTTGGAATCATCTTTGTTGCACGGAGAACTGCCTCGAAGCCAGAGAAGAGCGATAATGTCCCTCCTTCCAAAGGCTGGTGACTTGCGACGCATGAAGAATTAGACACCTGTTTCTTTGCTCTGCACTGATAATAAAATCTTTTCCAAAGCTTTGGCAAATTAACTAAAAAAAGTAATTGGTGATCTGGTCCATCCTGATCAGTTATTGTATCCCAGGCAGATCAATATATAACATGTTTTGCATAAGAGATTTAATAGAGGGCAATTGTGAACAGAATGACTTTGGTATAATTTTTCTTGATTTATAAAAGGCGATATGTTGATAGCATAGACCAAACGGCTTTCTATATCATGTGTTGGAAGTTTATGGATTCAGAGCTAATTTCAGGACTTACATTGCCTTATTATATAATAATATATTCAGTATAGTTAAGATAAACAATGAGCCTGTTTCCCCCATACAGGTACAGAGGGAGGTAAGACAAGGCTGCCCAGTCTCTGGCTTATTATTCACCCTTGTGTTAGATCCACTTCTAGTGTTACTGAGGAAGAACATCACTGGAGTGGTTATATCTCCTGAGTACCCTTCAGTTATCTTCTCAACATATGCGGATGATGTATCGGTGGTTGTTAAGGATGATAATGACATTGCCGCTCTTATCAAGTATTTAGACTTGTTTTGTTCAGCTTCGTTTTAAAGTTGTAACTGGGAGAAAAAAAAGCAAAACTCTATGGGTTCCCTGTGTAAGAAGCAATCTACCTGGAATGGCATGAATCCCATCAGTACAACTTCCTCCAAAGCTAAAAATGAGTGGACGAAGGTGTTAAATATCTTGGGGTTTTTCTGGGATCTCCAAAATATGGCCAGAAAAACTGGGATGGTGTTGCTGAATGTGTGGAAAAAAAGATTGAGTAGGTGGAAGAGAGCCCTGCCCCACCTTTCATATTTAGGCCGGGTCCTGGTCATCAACAATTTAGTTGCCTCCTTTTCATGGCACAGATTCATTTGCATGCAACCACCGGAAAGCTTGTTAAACGGAGTGCAAAGGCAACTGTTGGACTTCTTCTGGGGAGGCCATCACTGGTTACGACCAACCATTATATGCCGTCCATTGGTCGAAAGTGGCCAGGGTATGGTCGACATCAGAAGCCGGATAATGGCCTTTCGGCTGTGCTCTGTAAAACATTGTTATTTGAAGAGCAATTACCAAACCATCTACTGGCTTCTCACATTCTGCAGCAAGCGGATGTGCTCGGATATGGCCGTGAATGTTTCTAGTCATGGTTCAATGTGTTGACACATCTCTCTGATTTTATCAGAGTCTATTGAATGTCTGGCAGAGCCTTTCAGTGTGCCGCCAACAGGACACCTATGTAACGAAGATGTTCGCTCAAGAACCTTTGTTCTATAATCTTCTCTTCCCCGGTATTCCCAGAAGTCAGGACTTCTGCCAACATTTTATATCAGCTGGAATTACAAAGGTATGGCACCTCCGGCATGTTTCAGGTTGTGGGTGGAAATCTGCACAGGAAATAACCAACCTAATAGGAACTCGCTCTGAAAGAGTGATTGGAAAAGTCCTGAGAGAGGTCACATAAATAGGGTTCCAACTGGGATTAGTTTGGGCATAGGAACATGAAGCATTGTTTAATGAGGGGGTTTTTCCCCCAAATTATGGATCCAGTTTATTCCTAACAACTTACCCCCCATTAGAATGGGGTTAACCTCCTTTCAAAAGACGAGCAGGAAAGAACTTTACAAGTCTTGCGGTAAACTACTGCAAGGAGATACACCATTGAACGGAGTAACCCGGTGGAAGAGACTGATGCCTGCCCGACCCTCCTCTGAACCTGTATCGGACTCTATGTATAGCAAGCTCTTAAGTAAAAGGTCCAGTGATCTCCAGGGGAGGTTGATCCACCGGATATCCTTTCCAAGAGGCTAATAACTAAATTCTCTCCTGCATCTACGTGTTGCCCGTTTTGTATTTGTACGGAAGATGTGTTCCATGTCTTTATTAATTGTGTGAGATTGATCCCTTTATTTAATTGGTTAAATTTTGTGTCACACAAAATGAAAGTTGTATTTTATTTGTGTTCTGTTATTTTTGGTTTTCATGCCAAACCTAATAAGGTAAATATACTTATGAGGTTTCTCGTAGCAATCGTCAAACTGGCAATATATCTCTCAAGGAGAGAAAAATTAAATGGAAAACCCATCGGGCATTGTGATACAATGTATTTCTTTAATCCTCTCGTGTCCGTGAGAATAAAACTTAATTGTTTTTCTTCCAAGATGCTAAAAAGCTCGATGAGTTCAGCAATACTTGGTGTCGGGAAGGAATTTGTGAGGTTCATGAGAACCAACTGATTATACTTTTGTCGTGTGCTATGGGTACTGCACAAAGTTAATGTTTTCTTCTTTCTTAATTTCTTTTTTCTCTCTTTCTCCTCCTTTTTTTCCTGTTTGTCAAATAGCATTCTAGTAATTTTCTGTAGCTTCCTTTGTTTCATTGCTTAAGGTGCGTTTTTACGGGACACGCGAACGGTTCGCGAAGGATGCGAATGTCGAAAAAATGGCAAAGTCCAACATTCGTATTTTAGGCTCCAAAAGTTCGCCAAAAATGCGCAGGGGTTCGGAAGCATTGTCAATTGTTCGCAGGAGTCGTTCCCGTGAACAAAAAACGACTCCTGCGAACGATTGACGACGCTTCCGAACCCCCTCGCATGTTTGGCGAAACTTTTGGGGCCTAAAATACGAATGTTGGACTTTGCCATTTTTTCGACATTCGCATCCTTCGTGAACCGTTCGTGTGTCCCATGAAAACCCACCTTTACAGGTACCAATGGTTGATGTAATTAAATATAAAAAGATTTTGGGGGTATTTTGTGATAATAAAAGGACTTCAACAGTCAAGCTCTCTCTCTCTCTCTCTCTCTCTCTCTCTCTGTCTCTGTCTCTGTCTCTGTCTCTGTCTCTGTCTCTGTCTCTGTCTCTGTCTCTGTCTCTCTCTCTCTCTCTTTCTCTCTTTCTCTCTTTCTCTCTTTCTCTCTCTCTCTCTCTCTCTCTCTCTCTCTCTCTCTCTCTCTCTCTCTCTCTCTCTCTCTCTCTCTCTCTCTCTCTCTCTCTCTCTCTCTCTCTCTCTCTCTCTCTCTCTCTCTCTCTCTCTCTCTCTCTCTCTCTCTCTCTCTCTCTCTCTCTCTCTCTCTCTCTCTCTCTCTCTCTCTCTCTACATCTACATCTACATCTACATCTACATCTACATCTACATCTACATCTACATCTACATCTACATCTCTCTCTCTCTCTCTCTACATCTCTCTCTCTCTCTCTCTACATCTCTCTCTACATCTCTCTCTCTCTACATCTCTCTCTACATCTCTCTCTACATCTCTGTCTCTCTCTCTCTCTCTCTCTACATCTCTGTCTCTCTCTCTCTCTCTACATGTCTGTCTCTCTCTCTCTCTCTACATCTCTGTCTCTCTCTCTCTCTCTACATCTCTGTCTCTCTCTCTCTCTACATCTCTGTCTCTCTCTCTCTCTCTCTACATCTCTGTCTCTCTCTCTCTCTCTGCCTCTCTGTCTCTCTCTCTCTCTCTACTTCTCTCTCTCTCTCTCTCTCTCTACATCTCTGTCTCTCTCTCTCTCTACCTCTGTGTCTCTCTCTCTCTCTCTACATCTCTGTCTCTCTCGCTCTCTCTACATCTCTGTCTCTCTCTCTCTCTCTACATCTCTGTCTCTCTCTCTCTCTCTACATCTCTGTCTCTCTCTCTCTCTACATCTCTGTCTCTCTCTCTCTCTCTACATCTCTGTCTCTCTCTCTCTCTACATCTCTGTCTCTCTCTCTCTCTCTCTCACACTCTCTCTCTCTCTCTCTCACACTCTCTCTCTCTACATCTCTCTCTCACTGCATCTCTCACTGCATCTCTCTCTACATCTCTCTCTACATCTCTCTCTACATCTCTCTCTACATCTCTCTCTACATCTCTCTCTCCGTCTCTCTCTACATCTCTCTCTCTCTCTACATCTCTCTCTCTCTCTACATCTCTGTCTCTCTCTACATCTCTCTCTCTCTCTCTCTCTCTCTCTCTCTGTCTCTCTCTGTCTCTCTCTCTCTCTCTCTACATCTCTCTCTCTCTCTCTCTCTCTCTCTACATCTCTCTCTCTCTCTCTCTCTCTCTCTCTCTCTACATCTCTGTCTCTCTCTCTCTCTCTACATCTCTGTCTCACTCTCTCTCTCTACATCTCTCTCTCTCTCTCTCTCTCTCTCTCTCTCTCTCTCTCTCTCTCTCTCTCTCTCTCTCTCTCGCTCTCTCTCTCTCTCTACATCTCAGTCTCTCTCTCTATCTCTCTCTCTCTCTCTCTCTCTCTCTACATCTCTCTCTCTCTCTCTCTCTCTCTCTCTCTCTACATCTCTCTCTCTCTCTCTCTCTCTCTCTCTCTACTTCTCTCTCTCTCTCTCTCTCTCTCTCTCTACATCTCTCTCTCTCTCTCTCTCTCTCTCTCTCTACATCTCTCTCTCTCTCTCTCTCTCTCTCTCTCTCTCTCTCTCTCTCTCTCTTTCTGTCTCTGTCTCTCTCCATCTCTCTCTACATCTCTGTCTCTCTCTCTCTCTCTCTCTACATCTCTGTCTCTCTCTCTCTCTCTCTCTCTCTACATCTCTGTCTCTCTCTCTCTCTCTCTCTCTACATCTCTGTCTCTCTCTCTCTCTCTCTCTCTCTACATCTCTGTCTCTCTCTCTCTCTCTCTCTCTACATCTCTGTCTCTCTCTCTCTCTCTCTCTCTCTCTCTCTCTCTCTCTCTCTCTCTCTCTCTCTCTCTCTCTCTCTCTCTCTCTCTCTACATCTCTGTCTCTCTCTCTCTCTCTCTCTCTCTCTCTCTCTCTCTCTCTCTCTCTCTCTCTCTCTCTCTCTCTCTCTCTCTCTCCACTGTTTATCACCCCTCCTCTCTCTCTCTTTCTCTTTTTCGACCCATTCTCTATCCCTTTTAAATGTTGAGCGTCAAGTAAGGAAGCAACACACACCATTTTAAAAGTGTTTGATGCAACTATTGACTTGGCCAGGGATTGAAATGCAAACCTCCTCAACATCGTGTGGATGCTCTAATTAAGTTTAATTTGGATTTCTTTGAAGTTTATTCCTTGTTATGAAATGTTATTTTAGGCTACAATGCTAAAATACGAAATGGAGGTTTTTCTTCACTTAAATGATCACCTTGCACTGCAACCTTTGTTGAAAGACTTTCAGTTTTGGCTACTGTTATTAACAACATTGATATGGGTTCTAAAGGGCCTTAGGGGTCGAAAGGGTATGAGGGGTCTTAAAGGGTAGAAAGGCTCTTGGTGTTTTAGGGGTCTTAAAGGGTTTCAAGAGTCTTGGGGATCCAAAGGGTCTTAATTGCCTGAAAGTGTCTAGATGGGTCTGAGAGGTTTTAGGGGTCTTAAAGGGTCTTGGGAGTCTTAAGGGTCTCAAGGAATTTCAATGTATATATGGATCTAAGGGGGTCAAAGGATGTAAATGTCTAACTATCTAAAGGGTCTGTAATTAAAACACTTACGTTCTGTGTGGCCAAACAAACAAACAAACAAAAACAGAGCAAACGGACCCAAATGCTAATACCTTCTCCTCTGGTGAGGGTAAAACCAAGATTTGATTTCTAAAAAATGTCAACAGGATTATAAGAGCACCGAGCAACGTGGGGTACCCCTTCTAATATAATATGCACACTACTATCCAAGCAAGTTTAATCAATGCTGTCTGAAACATTCAGGGTAATTCCCAGTAACTGAGATAATTTCACTCAGATGTGAGGAAAGACTTTCAGAGTTCAGTACTGTACTTCCAAATAGGATTGGAGGAAGTAAAGAAGAATTTATGAAGTCTAAAAGAAGATAAAGCTTCTTGGGCAGATAATATATAATGCTTCCAAAAGTATTGAGGGAGGTGACAGAGCAGATAAACGTTGTGTTAATGGATATCTTTAGCAGCACATTGGAGTCAAGACAAGTACCAGAGTATACACCTGTAAGTTTAACTTGGGTGGGGAAGATGTTTGAGATCAAGGATGAGATTGAGAACTATTTAAATACATTTAAACTAATTACAGGCAGTCTGTATTGATTTACAAAATGGGGTAGGTGTGAGTTTGACAAAATTATCCGTATATGTATGGTTGCCTGGTATGTGCGTGACATGTAAATATTACTAAATTACTGTGTAATTTTTCATTAATTGTATATTAATTAACGAGGAGTTCATTCAGTATGTTAGGAGCTGGTTCCGCATAAAATGAATGCATTAATTATTATCAATAAAATACTACATGGGAGCAAAATCATAATTCTTGACTCATTAGTTTTGGAATAATGACTGAAGCATGAAAAAGCGTGGATATTGCAGAGTTTAAGCAACATCGCAAAATGCATCGTATAGCTTGGTCGTCGCAAATTTTTTAGCACATATGATGGAGAAATGTCTTCGCTATATATTTGAATGCAAACTGGGTTTAAATATGTCTATTGTGGTTGACAAATCACAAAGCTGTTTGTAAAGTCATTTTCAGGCCAGTTTCACAATGTCGGACCCAAGTTCCAGAACCCGAGCGTGAGCGCCTTCAGTCCTTAATTTCAGATGTCTATAATCTACAGTGCCTTCAGAAAGTATTCACCATACCTCGACTTTTGTCACATTTTGTTATGTTTCAGCCTGAATTTAAAATGAATGATATTAAAAAAATTTTTTATCACCGACCTACGTAAAATACCCCATCATGACAAAGTGAAAACATGTTCTTAGAATTTTTTACAAATTAATTTAAAATGGAAAACTGAAATGTCTTCAGTCAATAAGTATTGAACCCCTTTGCTGTGACACTCTGGTGCATCCAATTTCCTTTGATCATCCTTGAGATGTCTCCACACCTTGATTGGAGTCCACCTGTGGCCAATTCAATTGATTTGACGTGATTTAGAAAGTGACACGCTTTTCTATATGAGGTCCCACAGTTGACGGTGCATGTCAGCGCAGAAACTCTACCATGAAGTCCAAGGAACTATCGGTAGAACTCTGAAATAGAATTGTGAGTAGGCATAGATCTGGGGAAGGGTATAAAATAATTTATAGAGTGTTGAAAGTTCCCAGGAGCACAGTGAGCTCCATCATTAGGAAATGGAAAAAAATATTGAACAACCCAGACTCTTACTAGAGCTGGCCGTCTGACCAAACTGAGCAACTGGGCAAGAAGGACCTTGGTCAAAGAGGTGACCAAGAACCCAATGGCCACTCTGACAGAACCAAAGAGTTCCTTGGCTGAGATAGGAGAACCTGCCAGAAGGACAAGTGTCTGCAGAACTTCACAAATCTAGACTCATGGGAGAGTGCCCAGACGGAAGCCACTCCTGAGAAAAAGGCACATGACAGTGTGGTGAATGGAAGGTCGTGACGTGTGATCACATGATGCCCGGCTCGAGCACAGAAGAGATAAAGCTGAGGTTCAGCTCGGCCGCGGGGTTTTGTCCCTGGGGCTTTGCCATTGTATGTCGCCGGCTCACTTGGTGCTCATTGAACGGTGAGAACACTGATTGATATATAATACTGATTTATTTTGCGGTGATTAGTTGCGCGTGTGTACCTTACTGCTTGTACTCCATACTGCGTTTGTATTTCCTGGTGTGCCCGTAGAAGCGGCTCCGATCAAATGGAATAAAGCCTAAACTCTGAAGGTTCTTCTCTCGCTTTCATTTCAATTTATTCCATTTGGTTTTCTCGGCTCTCTCAACCAACGATGCACAAGATCTACAAACCAGAGAGGTTCGACGCAGACCCAAACGCGACTGACGCAGAAATGAAATGGTCGCATTGGTTCTGTTCCTTCTCACACTATCTGACCATCATCGAAGAGGGAGCTGACAAATTTGCCGCTCTCGTGAATCATGTCTCGCCCAGCGTATACAGGCTCTTCTCGGAGTGCGACACTTACGAAGCAGCGATCGACGTGCTGCCGGCGCTCTACGTGAAGCGCAAGAACGAGGTATACATACGACATCTTCTCAACACACGCAAGCAAGCAGCCGGGGAGACAATCGATCAGTTCCTGCAAGCTCTGAATCAGCTGGGAAAAGACTGCAGCTTCCGGGCCGTAAGCGCCGAGGAACACCGAAAGGAAGCGACACGGGAGGCATTCATCCAAGGACTCAGATCAGCCCACATACGGCAACGCTTACTAGAGAAAGCGCAACCCACTCTTGACAAGGTAGTCGATCAGGCTCGAGCGATGGATATGGCACAGCAGCAATCTGAGTCATTTGGGACACCGATGCTGCTAATGAACGCTGCTACGATGGGAACCCAAGGAACCCCACTGGCACAGACACAGCCAGACATAGGGGATGGAGAAACACCCGAGGAGCCGGATATACAGGCCACGTCAAACTCCTCAGCTGCTACTCCGGTTGGTAAATGCTTCTTTTGTTGGTACAAAAGGCACCTCCGTCAAAAATGCCCCGCCAGAGATGCCACATGCATGAATTGCGACAAGAAAGGGCATTATGCCAGGGTATGTAAATCTACTCTAAGGAGAAATAAACCCACTTCTGCGGCTCTCTACTCGCAAAATAAATCAGTATTATATATCAATCAGTGTTCTCACCATTCAATGAGCACCAAGTGAGCCGGCGACATACAATGGCAATGCCCCAGGGACAAAACCCCGCGGCCGAGCCGAACCTCAGCTTTATCTCTTCTGTGCTCGAGCCGGGCATCATGTGATCACACGTCACGACCTTCCATTCACCACATTCTCCCCGCCTTTAAAATGCAACTCGAGGCCCAGCTAACGCACCATGATTACTTCAGCGCTACAGGAGTATACATTTCAAGCAACGCGAACTATCTAAACTACAGAAGCATACATGCCAAGCAGTGAGGATTATTGTGAGTTGTAGGAGCATGGTAATGAGCATCGATATATTATGTAACGAGCATATAGGAGCATGAGCATCGAGGATGCCGATAATCCCCTTTACAGATTGAGTCGGCGAGGGAGTATTATTCGCCGGCCTCTCCGGGAGTAGATGGCGGTTTCACTTGAGGGAGGCTTCCGATCCTTTTGGTGAGCCTCGACTCGTGCCGGAGATGACTCCCCGATCGCCCCCGACACCTTCTCGCGGGTCTACTGCTCGGCGGTAATCAGTCGGGCTTTGCAAGACCTCCATGTGTCTCTTTGCCACCCGGGGGTAACCAGAATGGCACATTTCGTACGCAGACAGAACCTGCCCTATTCTATTGAAGATATTAAACAAATGAATGCTTCATGCCCTGTTTGTGCTGAACTAAAACCCAGATTCTATGGTGCAGCTCCTGGCAGACTGATCAAGGCCACTTCTCCCTTCGAGAGACTAAACATTGACTTCAAAGGGCCCCTGCCGACCGAGACAGACAACAGATACATATTCACTGTTGTGAATACCGGTAGCTCTGAAAGTTTCGTCAACAGCTCGCTAGTGAAGGGCAGGAAATGGATAATCCACCCGACAGACAATACGGTATGCATGGCCGCCACATCACTACAATCCCGCGTATGAGGGTACTGCAAAGTCTAATTGGACGTAAAAGGGTACACGCATCGGGATGTAAGGGTACTGGTGCTTCGTGATTTGTGCGCAGACGTAATTCTGGGTCATAATGTCCTCAAGCAGCACACGAGCGTCGAAATACCCTTTGGAGGAAGCAAGCCTCGTCTAATTTTAAATGCTTTGACCACCGCGGAGGTGACGTCCCCCCAGCTGTTCGCTAACCTGTCGCCGGTCTGCAAACCGATAGCGATCAAATCGCGGCGATATACCACTGCTGACATGAATTTCATCACTTCAGAAACCAAGCGATTACTGGAAGAAGGAATTATAGAACCGAGCGATTCGCCATGGCGCGCACAGGTGTTAGTAACCAGCAGTCAGAACCATAAGAAACGAATGGTTGTCGATTATTCCCAAACGGTCAATCACTTTACCCAACTCGATGCCTACCCCCTGCCGCGCATAGACGAGATGGTCGAACGCGTGGCCAATTATAAGGTATTCAGCACCATCGACTTGCGAAGCGCCTATCACCAAATTCCCATCCGAGAGGAAGACAAACCTTACACCGCATTCCAGGCAGGGAGGCGCCTCTACCAGTTCAGGAGGATACCATTCGGTGTCACGAATGGAGTAGCTTGCTTCCAACGAGTTATGGACGACATCATCTCAGATGAAAACCTCAAAGACACTTTTGTTTACGTGGACAATGTCACAGTGTGCGGTAGGGATCAGGGGGAAAATGACATGAATCTGGACAGATTCTTGAGCATTGCTAGAAAATATAATCTGACTCTCAACTACGAGAAATGCGTATTCTCGGCAAGGTCAATTGACCTTCTCGGCTACACAATAGCCGACGGCACAATTAAGCCTGATCCTGAACGATTGCGCCCGCTCCGTGAACTACCACCACCTCAGGACCTGCAGACGTTTGTTTGCTTACTATGCATGTTCGGCATGTTTGCTTACTATGCGAGATGGATTTCGCAATACTCCGAGAAAATACATCCCCTAGTGCATTGCAAAAACTTTCCACCAGATGCCGCTGTTGTAAGAGCTTTCCACAACCTCAAAGACGATATCAGTAATTTCGTGGTTTTATCGATCGATAGCTCGGTGCCCTTTGTGGTGGAGACCGACGCTTCAGATCACGCCATAGCTGCTACGCTTAATCAGTCTGGGAGACCCGTCGCGTTCTTCTCGAGAACTCTCTCTGGAAGCGAGCAGAGACACTCAGCGATAGAGAAGGAAGCGTACGCCATCGTCGAAGCGCTGCGGAAATGGAGACATTATTTGCTGGGAAACCACTTCACGCTCGTTACGGACCAACGATCCGTGGCATTCATGTTTGATGGGAAAAATAACGGGAAAATTAAGAATGAAAAAATTATGAGATGGCGGATAGACCTAGCTTGCTATAGTTACGACATTGTTTACCGGCCCGGGAGGGAAAACCCTGCTGCAGACACCTTCTCGTGGGTCTACTGCTCGGCGGTAATCAGTCGGGCTTTGCAAGACCTCCATGTGTCTCTTTGCCACCCGGGGGTAACCAGAATGGCACATTTCATACGCAGACAGAACCTGCCCTATTCTATTGAAGATATTAAACAAATGAATGCTTCATGCCCTGTTTGTGCTGAACTAAAACCCAGATTCTATGGTGCGGCTCCTGGCAGACTGATCAAGGCCACTTCTCCCTTCGAGAGACTAAACATCGACTTCAAAGGGCCCCTGCCGACCGAGACAGACAACAGATACATATTCACTAGTGTTGATGAGTATTCAAGGTTCCCTTTCGCGTTTCCGTGCTCGGATATGACCTCGGGCACTGTCGTGAAATGTCTGTCTGACCTCTTCGCTATGTTTGGGAAACCTTCGTACATACATTCAGACAGAGGGCCGTGTTTCATGTCGGCCGGGCTAAAACAATTCCTATTAGAGCACGGCATAGCAACTAGTCGAACGACGGGTTACAACCCACAGGGTAATGGTCAGGTGGAACGTTATAATGGAGTTATTTGGAAAGCCGTAACTCTGGCGTTGAAATCAAGAGGACTGGGCCCGAGCGGTGGGAGGTTACCCTTCCCGATGCTCTGAATTCCATACGCTCTCTGCTCTGCACGTCCACCAATGCGACTCCTCACGACCGAATGTTTACTCACCAACGACGTTATGTTGACGGCCAATCGGTGCCCGACTGGCTAACCCATCCCGGAGCAGTGTTCATGAAACGCCCGGTACGACAAAGCAAGTATGAACCCATGGTGGAAGAGGTCGAACTCATCGATACTAATCCAGGATACGCTCATGTCAGGCTCCCGGATGGCAGGGAGACCACTGTGTCGGTTCGTCATTTGGCTCCCTCAGGTACTCCCCCCGCCGGTACACCACCATCTGGCACACCTCCCTCTGACATTCCCTCCCCAGGTGTTTCTCCCCCAGGGACTCCACCTGAGAAGGGAGACGGCGGAGCGACCGCGTTCCACCCGGGGGCGATCGGGGAGTCATCTCCGGCACGAGTCGAGGCTCACCAAAAGGATCGGAAGCCTCCCTCAAGTGAAACCACCATCTACTCCCGGAGAGGCCGGCGAATAATACCCCCTCGCCGACTCAATCTGTAAAGGGGATTATCGGCATCCTCGATGCTCATGCTCCTATATGCTCGTTACATAATATATCGATGCTCATTACCATGCTCCTACAACTCAAAATAATCCTCACTGCTTGGCATGTATGCTTCTGTAGTTTAGATAGTTCGCGTTGCTTGAAATGTATACTCCTGTAGCGCTGAAGTAATCATGGTGCGTTAGCTGGGCCTCGAGTTGCATTTTAAAGGCGGGGAGAATGTGGTGAATGGAAGGTCGTGACGTGTGATCACATGATGCCCGGCTCGAGCACAGAAGAGATAAAGCTGAGGTTTGGCTCGGCCGCGGGGTTTTGTCCCTGGGGCATTGCCATTGTATGTCGCCGGCTCACTTGGTGCTCATTGAATGGTGAGAACACTGATTGATATATAATACTGATTTATTTTGCGGTGATTAGTTGCGCGTGTGTACCTTACTGCTTGTACTCCATGCTGCGTTTGTATTTCCTGGTGTGCCCGTATAAGCGGCTCCGATCAAATGGAATAAAGCCTAAACTCTGAAGGTTCTTCTCTCGCTTTCATTTCAGGATGAGCCGGATACACATCTGGAGTTGTGCAAAAAGGCACGTGAAAGACTGAGAGCATGAGGTAAAAGATTCTGTGGTCTGGTGAGATGAAAAATGAACTCTTTCGCCCGAATTCAAAGCACTATGTCTGGCAGAAACCGAGCACAGCTCATCACCTAACACCATCCCTACCGTGAATCACGGTGGTGGCGGCATCATGCTATTGGGATGCTTTTCAGCAGCAGGGACTGGGAGACTTGCAAGGGTAGAGGGAACAATGAATGGAGCCAAATAAAGGAACATCCTTCAGGAGAACCTGCTTCAGAGTGCAAAAGACCCAAGATTGCGGTGAAGATTTACATTCCAACAGGACAATGACCCCAAACATCCCGCCAAATTAAAAACACCTCCACATCATTCATAAATATGTCATGTCGATTAAAGGTTTATAATTTTCCCAGCGTTGTTTGTGACGCACAAACACACACACACATACACACAAACAGATACACACACAAACAGAAACACACACACACATGCACAAACAGACACACACAAACAAACACACACAAACAAACACACACACACATGCACAAACAGACACACACAAACAAACACACACAAACAAACACACACACACAAACAGAAACACACACACACAAACAAACACAAACACAGAAACACACACACACAGAAACACATACACACACACAAACAGAAACACACACATACACAAACACAGAAACACACACACACACACAAACAGAAACACACACAAACAGAAACACACACACACACACACACACACACACACACACACACACACACACACACACACACACACACACACAATGACATTTTCATTTTATTTAATGGATTCCAATCCGAATCCTATTCCTCGTCTTCCTCACAGAGCGAAAGATAGATTGTAATAATTGCTTTCACCGGGTTGTCGAGGTTAAACCTCCGTGATGTTTGGTGAGATTGATCCACAGAGCAGGAAGAGAAAAGATGAGGTTAAAAATGCCCGTCGCTGTGGCGCGAAAACAATGGGCGGTGTATGCGTAAACATTATTTGATCTATCCATTTAAGCCGTGCCGACGAAGAGTATGTCGGCCTGCCGTGCGATTATATGACCTGCGAGACATTTTGCGGCGTCAGGGAACGCCGTTAACGCATGATAGTAAAACGATATCCGAGAAACGCCATCGAAGTGCCTTTCCGCCAAGGCGCCGCCATATTGCGGGCTTTGCGGCGGTGCAGGCGGCTTGAGCGCGTGAGCTGCCGTGGCCTCGCTGCAGCTCGTGTGGTTGCGCGCGCGCGTGTGTGAGAGAGAGAGCGCGCGAGGGGGAGCATCACGTGGCGAGGCGCGCGGCAATCGGCTTCCGGACGCTTCGGTGTTTCCGCACTCGGCCTGGATTTTTTTTTATTTTTTAATTTTTGACTTGTCTACCGAGTTTAGAGGGCGCGTCGGGGCCGAGCGCGTGTGGGGCCTCGGAAATTTCACCGCTTCCCGGCGGCTTTTGTGGGGGAACGGGTACGCCCTTGCCTTCTAGTCGAGCTGCCGGGCCGAGAGCGTGTTGTGGGCCTCGAGCCGAGGCCTTCTCCCTCTCCTCGTATCCGGCGCCGTGATCCTGCTGAGATCGACGGGCGCGCTGCTCTTGCTGCTCGTTGCCGCCTCATTGAGAGCGGCCTTGTGTAAGGCCCCCGCGGCCTGCGAGCTCCGGGCCACGACCTGGCGTGCCATGGCCGGACCTGTAGCGAGCAGAGCTCGTATGTACGCGGACACGAACACGCATCGTTCTCGCGAATATTGGGACTACGAGGCGCACGTCGTGGAATGGGGGTGAGCGCACCGCACCGCACCTCACCTCACCGCACCGTACCTCACCGCACCGTACCTCACCGCCTTCCTTCGTGGCTGACGGGGCCGTTTGACTGTGCGTTGTTGGTCGCTCGTGGCGTGTGCTGACGTTCTCCTCGTTTAGGAACCAAGAGGATTACCAGCTTGTGAGGAAACTGGGCCGAGGCAAGTACAGCGAAGTGTTCGAGGCCATTAACATCACGAACAATGAAAAGGTGGTGGTGAAAATCCTGAAGGTAACTGGGTTAGGGTGTTTCATTCCTTCAATTTTATCGTACGTCTTCCTCTTCCTCTTCTTCTTCTTCAGGCGACAATATTGAGAGTAGTAGTAGTAGTAGTAGTAGTAGTAGTAGTAGTAGTTGTAGTAGTAGTTGTATAATGTTTCCACATTGTGGGGTCGACCGAGGAGAGAGAGAGCTCTCGGTCGAATTGTTTTACGAACCTGCTGGCCATGTTGTAGCTTATTGGGGCAGGACTTTCTAATTTGCTCAGAGTGCCGGCGATAGCTTGCCTACTCTTCGCGAAGGACACCGTGGGATCTTTAACGTCTCCCAACGAATGCCTGAAGACGGGACGTCCAGTTTAACGTCTATCTCGAGGAACGGCACACACACACACACACACACACACACACACACACACACACACACACACACACACACACACACACACACACACACACACACACACACACACACACACACACTCTCTGATGATGATTAATCCTGCCTGTGAAACACCGCGATGACGGTTTATATATACAGTATAGCTACGTCGGGATTCGAACCCAGATGGACAACTTAGAGGTGTGTGTGTGTGTGTGTGTGTGTGTGTGTGTGTGTGTGTGTGTGTGTGTGTGTGTGTGTGTGTGTGTGTGTGTGTGTGTGTGTGTGTGTGTGTGTGAGAATAATCAAGTCGAGGTATAAAACACAGTTGTATTAAGTTAGTTTTGTTGAACTTGCCTTAGTTCGTCGCATTGTACGTCTAAGAATTGCCACGATCACAAAATGAACACCTGATTGCGTGTGCAGGCCTCTTGTTTGTCGTGTTGAAATTGTAAAATAGACACGCAACAACCGAATAAGCAAACCTTGAGGTCGGGTGGTTACCGATGCATTCATTATGCAATTGTGCTCCGTCATGGTGATGTCTTTGCAGCCTGTTAAGAAGAAGAAGATAAAGCGAGAGATCAAAATTTTGGAGAACTTGAGGGGAGGCCCAAATGTCATCTCACTAATCGACATTGTGAAAGATCCCGTGGTGAGTATGAAATCCTCAAGTTTGTACCTGTTGTGGAATTTTCATGTTTTTTGCTTCTGTTGAAACGTTTCTTACTCCAAGGGAAGCCTGGTGCTGGCTTAATATCTTGGGGTCTTGAATTTGAGCCTCAGTTAATCCAATGAAATAACACCACATGGGTTAACTCGTGGGTTGGGTTTACCCATTCAAATAACACCACATGGGTCGACACAGCCCGTCGTCATCCTGAGGTCGGCGAAATGAGTACCGGCTTACTGGTAACAGGAGACACTGCATCAGCGGCACAGCTGCCCCCTAGCAATGATGTAACCTGCAGTCATGGGCTGCATATTAAATAATGATTCCGAGGGAAATTTAATTCGTATAACTCGTTTGCTTTGCTTTGGTGAATTGAAAGGCCTTTGGGTTGGGGTCATTGCTTCCTTTTGTAGAAGAATTCTCAAAACTGCTTTCCCTCTTTTGATTACTCGTTATTTATTTGTTGTTTTTTTCCACTATTTCTCGAATCCCCTTCCATAGTCCCGGACGCCAGCTCTTGTGTTTGAGTACGTCAACAACACCGACTATAAGGTTAGTATATGGTTGCTTCCACTGTTTGGGTTGTCCATTAATGCCTAAAGTGGAACTTGTAGATGCTGTCGTTGCATCTCTTCAACCACTCGCATCTTTATGTGCCGAAGCTTGCAATTAAGCAGTGTATGTGACGTCACAACTTTGTTCTTCTGGAACTTCATTTCATTAACTGGTGACTGCATCACTTGGTTATTCGTAGCTGTGTGGTGTTTTGCACATCATAAACACGACTGGATGTTTACACTTTAGGCGTTCTGATCCATTTGGTGATTTGATCAGGTGGCTTATTTGCCAAAGTACTTTTGAGAATTTATATAAAGTGGACCATTAAATGGAATCGCCGTACAATTCCTCAATTGTGATCTGAAAGTACGTGTGGGGTTTAGTTCAGCCATCAATGTATGAGACAGAAGTTTGAAGGAGGCGACACATTCCCCATGAATCCGTGACAAAGATCATGAATGTTGTCTTGCCCTGAGTTCGCCACAATCTAGTTTTTGTGACAAATTGATTGAAATTTGTATGTGCCCCTCAAAAGTGAGATGATATCATACATTCTCCTCTTTGCAGTTTTTTTTTTTTGGGGGGGTGGGGTGGGGGCAGGGTGAGGGGTGGATGTTTTCAATGCATTTACTTCATATGAATTTCATACGAGATTCTGGGATTGTGGTTAGAGTATCTGCTCCACCTGGTGTTTGCTTAACGGTTAAGGTTCTGAGTTTGAGCCCCTGTCATGCCGTTAAGTTAACAGGTGGGTTGACCTAGCCTGGGAGTCGGCAACCTGTGGCTCTGGAGCCGCATGTGGCTCTTTAAGGACTCAAGTGTGGCTCCCAAGCCTGATCGATAAAATCCCCTTTTTCTCATTTAAAATTAATTTTCAGAAAAATCTTTGTGATTGTCGTGAAAGGATAAAATAATACTTGAGAACGTTGGCGGAGTGATAAACAGGAAAATACATCTGATTTACCGGCGTATTCTGCATGCAAGACTTGCACGTTGTGCTCCGCGCACAGCCTGCTCTCCATTACGCGGTTATTTTCGCCATCTTGTCGGCAATATTATTGCTTCAGCTTGTTTCACAGCTTCAGTATGGGCGTACTCTTTGTACTCTTTGTACTCTTCAGCTTCGGAACTCTTCCCTTCCAATATATTTTCACTTCATTCTTGAGGTGTGCGTGTGTTGTTGTTCCATATCTGAACTGTATTTATGAATACTGATACTGCATCAGCGTTTTGAGTCTCTTAATTATTTTCAGGAAACAGAAGTTTGCAACATTTATCAGTGGTACTGTGAAATGGCTTCAAAGAAGAGGAAAACGGAGAATTTCAAAATGAATGGACTGAATCCTTCACGTTCATATCAAGTTCGGCTGGGCTCCCTTTATGTCTCATTTGCCATGAGAAATTCGCCAACAACAAAAATCCAATCTCGAGAGGCAATTTCCTTAACAAAAAACAAAACACGTTTGCCGAAAAGTATCCAGTTGGAGATGCCAGAAAGAGAGCCATAGAAAGAAAGAGAGCCATAGAAAGCCACAGAAAGAGAGGAGCTGAAGCACAAAGCAGACCAAAGTAAGAACACATTCACTAAATGGATGAAATCACCGAGCAGCACAACTACCGCTCGTTATGTGGCAACTCAAGAGATTGTGGAATGAGGAAAGCCGTGCACAGATGGTGAATATATAAAAGAGTTCTTTATCAAAGTATCAGAGCAAGCTGTACAGTGATTTCAAAAACAAAAACGAAATTGTTCAAAAAATTAGAGACATGCCATTGTCTGCAAAGGCGGTGAGGAACAGGACAATAAAAAATGGCAACAGACAAAAGTCAGCAGATTAAGGACATCAATTCAGCTCCGGGCTTCTCTATTGATCGTGATGAGTCGTGTGATGTTTACGACATTGCACAGGTTGCTATTCTTGGTAGTTACGTGAATTCTGATGGACCCCAAGAGGAGCTGATTGAATTGCTGCCCCTCAAAGGCCAAACAAGGGGAGAAGATATTTTGTCAACTATTATTGACTGCCTAAAGACAAAATAAATAAGCACCGGCCATATCATCTTGGTCGCGACCGATGGGTCATCGAATATGAAAGGGGACACACAATGTGTTTGTTACTTTCTTGCAGAAAACACTGGATCATAATTTGCTATCGTTTCATTGCATCATTCATCAAGAAGCACTCTGTGCGAAAATGTTTCCACCAGAGATCACAGAAGTGATGACCCTGGTAATACAAATCATCAACAAAATAATGGCAAAAGGGTTGAATCGCTGGGAGTTCTGTGAACTTCTAGAAGAGGTCAACTGTCAATATTCAGACCTTCTTCTGCACAACAAGGTACTGTGGCTTTCCAGGGGAAGAGTGCTTGTGCGTTTTGCAGCCTGTCTGAAAGAAGTGAACATGTTTATGCAGGAAAAGGGCTGTGAATATGCAGAACTTACGGCTCCTTGGTGGCTACAGAGATTTCACTTCATGGTGGACATCACCTTACTTTTAAATGGCCTTAACAGAAAGCTGCAGGGAAAGGGAAACACAGCTCACTTGCTTTTAGAAGAGGTGCTATCTTTGAGTGAAAACTAGCATTGTTTGCAAGAGACATGGAGATAGGGTTGCTGGCTCATTTCCCATCACTGAAACAATTCGAACAGGAGACAAACTATGAACTTGACACCGAGAACCTAAAAAATGTGATACTGGGAATGCAAGTAGCCTTCGGCGATTTCAGGTATTCGGAGACGAAGCTGCAACTTTATCATTTTGTGTTGCAACCCCTTGAAGCAGACATTTCTGCACTCAACTTTTCAGCATTTACAGGAGTAGACCGAGCAGAACTAGTACTAGAACTGGCCGATTTGCAGGACAAGGACATCTGGAGTTCTAAATTCAGAGGCTCAGTGACTAAACTCAAAAATTTAGAAAGACACAGATCTACCCTGGCACTTCAACACAGATGGACTGAAATGAATGATCTTTAAAAACAAGACCAAATTGTGTTTGAAGTTTGGAATTCTTTCCTGGAAACCTACAGTAACATGAAGAGTTATGCATTTGGCATTCTGTCCATCTTTGGATCGACTTACCTGTGCGAGCAAGTGTTTTCAAGTATGAATTTCATAAAAAGCACACTTTCAGATAAATAAACAGATGTTTGGTACTACAGAACTTTAATATGGATACAAACAAACACGACATAATAGTGACCGAAGCTTTTCATGCTGCACTCTTCAGGGTAAAAATCGCAGCAAGTGAAGAAGGAAGTGAAGGCGCGTGCTTTATACACAGGTCTCGATAAGGTAGACACTGAGTGGTTCAACCGTAATGACGTCACGGTTAATCCGAACACCCATTGGTCGGCTCATCATCTTCACCTCGAGCTCCCATTAGCTGGAGCAGAGTTCGTCGATGATTGACGTTTGCAACCACATCCTGGAGAGGGGGGGGGGTGGGTTTCCCCAAAGGTCCATTCACCATTCGTTACCGTATAGCCCTTGATCTTTCCATGCTGAAAGAGACACAGAGATCATACAAATTCCTTTTGACGACATAGTATTGGATCGGTGGTAAGGATGAAGGTTGCTTCCAACATACATAAATGAAACGAGCTCCTCAACAAGGATGTGCTACCCACCTCACAAACCAGCAATGTTATTTATGAGTTTAAGTGCTGATGTGAGGCTCGGTACGTGGGCCGCACAACGCTAAGATTGGCTGATCGGATCAAACAACCCGTCCCCTTGGCGATTCGAAGAAATATTGTGAGGGTAAGAACACAACCAGTGCGAGCATGTAGAAATATCCAGCAACCACCGGCCACTGTACCTGCTTCATCTGCCATTGCACAGCACCTGATTGCCAACCCTATCTGTGCAGACCAGTACAATGCAGATATGTTCAGGATATTGAGCCGAGGTCGGAGCTCGTTTCATTTACATATGTCGGAAGCAACCTTCATCCTTACCACCGATCCAATACTATGTCGTCAAAAGGAATTTGTACGATCTCTGTGTCTCTTTCAGCATGGAAAGATCAAGGGCTGTACGGTAACAAATGGTGAATGGACCTTTGGGGAAACCCATCCCCCCTCTCTCCAGGATGTGGTTGCAAGCGTCAATCATCGACGAACTCTGCTCCAGCCAATGGGAGCTCGAGGTGAAGATTATGAGCCGACCAATGGGTGTTCGGATTAACCGTGACATCATTACGGTTGAAGCAATCAGTGTCTACCTTATTGAGACCTGCGTTATAAAGCACATGCCTTCACTTCCTTCTTCACTTACTGCGATTTTTACCCTGAAGAGTGCAGCACGAAAATCTTCGGTCACTATTATGTCGTGTTTGTTTGTATCCATATTCAAAAGCGCACTGAGAAACCAATTGAACAAGGTGAGTTTAAAGTCCTGCTTGAAAATGAAAACAACAGCATGCTGTCCAAACATCGAACGACTCTCCAAAGAAACTCTACAGCAGAAATCGCACTAAACTAGAAGGGCACTCGGTAGAGCGCATACATCCCCCACACAATGCCTGATCCAGTAGAACATATCGGGCCCAATAAATTTTCGAATTATCATTATATATCGTTTTTGGTCCCATCCTCTCAATGGTGAAGAAGCACTTTAAAAATTGAAAAAGTCTGTTATCTGGATGTGGATTTGGATAATCACCAAAACTGAATCAATTTGTCCTTGTCACATACCCAACATGTCCACTATGTTTCTGTGGAATCCATCCATAACTTTTTGAGATATCGTGCTATATATATATATCGTTGTAGCCCAATGTCAATGGTGAAGAATCACTCAAAAATTTCAGTTGCCATATCCGGATCTTCACCAAAATCTAATCAGTTCGTCATTGTCACACACCTAACCTGGCCACCAACTTTCATCCGAATCCGTCCACAACTTTTTGAGAGATCCTGCACACAAAAAGACAAACAAACAAGCAGTCATAAACTGGTACTTACGAAATCGTCAACTTGACCTCTGACCTTGTCTAATAAAAGCTCTCTTGAGAAGGTAGCGAAGCAAACCAGAAGTTTCTACGATGATTCTGTACTAAACCATCAAAAATCGAATGTATCAGACACACAGGGGTGAAAACATAACCTTCTTCCACCTTCGTTGGCAGAGGTAAATATGGGTAAGCTAACTCAATGTACTGAAGAAAATTTTGTGGCCCCTTTCATCGATACCAACTCGATAAACATGTATTGCATTCCAAATCAATGTGTGTGTCTTTGTCCTGTTATTCAATTCTTGAAATAGGGTTTACGTGCATTGCGGCTCTTTAGATATCGCGTTTTTGACCAAATTTGAAAAAAATGGCTCTTGTTATTTGGGTTGCCGACCACTGACCTGCCCTGTCATTCTTGTGAGGTAGACAAAATGAGTACAATACATAATACTGTACGAGCTTCCTGGGAAGAATGAGTCATTTGAGTATCCTCTGTTGGAGTTGCGACCCGTCCATGATTGTGCCCCTCGCCAAAGAAAAACTGCCTCGGCAATCCTGTGCATCTGAAGACGCAAAAGGAGTGGCTTTTCTTCGATCTGCTCCGAGTCTCTGGGATATCGGCTCTTCGATTCTGACCTTGGTCGAGTCTCACTGAAGTCTTTTCACTTATACATGCTCTGTTTGAGGATGTAACGATAAATATTCACTCTGTCTGAGGATGGAGCATGGATGAATCCAATTGGGTGGGTGGGGAAGCTCGAGGGGAACTTTCTTCCTGTTTTTTTTTTTTATCTTGTTAAGGCATGTGGAGGAGATAAAATGCAACAGGCCAGGATGTCACAGAACAAAAAAAAAAACAAAGCAATGGAAAGAGAGCAGGAAGATACCAACAGCATGGTTGAGGACAAAATAGAAGGAAATTTGGAGAAATAAGAGACGTGGGGAAGGATGAGGGCAAGAGGGGGTGGGGGAACACAGACAAGATGAATATAGCCACAGCCTCTCAATCACAGAAATGGAAAGAAAAACTGGAAACTTTAAAAAAGATGGGCTTGGGCAGGGTTAATAGGGTTGTAAAGGATCTATGGGTAAAATAAAGGATTTCTCCATTAACTGAAGAGAAAAGTGAGGACGCAAGATCATATATGCAA
This sequence comes from Eptatretus burgeri, assembly GCF_056783735.1. Lineage (NCBI taxonomy): Eukaryota > Metazoa > Chordata > Myxini > Myxiniformes > Myxinidae > Eptatretus > Eptatretus burgeri. The sequence continues at coordinate 37,922,987 of NC_140969.1, read as the reverse complement.
GCTCTTCCACAAACTGAAGCTGTAATGATAAATAAATCGATCAAAACCCTTCACCAAAATGGTCAATTCCTTGAGATCTGGTTTGTTGGAATTATTCCTACAAAGTTTGGCTTGAGGAAATAGCCCTTTAAAATAACCCAGTAGCATCTCAATAATACCGATGCAATTGGTTGGTTTGCTTTTTAATTTTTGGGTTTCTGAACGATCCTTCGATGCAAAGGATTATGCAGAGACGAGCGTTGAATAAAATGGATGAGGAGGCTGTGATTCCCTGTCGAACTTGAGTCTTCGTATGTGGTTGGATGTTCCAAGCCACTGTATTCCTGTGTTATTTGAAAGTTATTTTTTGCTTAAAATCTGAATTGTACCTCTGAGTGCAATTTAAAGGTTTAATCAAAGGGAATGATTGGGTTGGTTTAAAAAAAAAATTGTGGATAAGAGTTTTATCACCCTCCCCCCAGGCCTGGTGTTGGCTTAATGGTAAGGTGCTTGGCTTAAGATCTTTGGGTCTTGCGTTCAAGCCCTTGTCAGGCCATTTAATTAACACCAGGTAGGGTCGACTCAGCCTGTCATCCTTCCGAGGTCGGTAAAATGATTACCAACATGCTGGGATGAGTGAGCTGTTCGAGTATCTTATGTCGGACTGGCGACCCGTCCAGGATTGTGCCCAATAGCCCAGGAGACTGCCTCGGCAGCACTGATGCTCTGCACAGAGTATGGTCCCAATGGTACTGCACAGATGCCAACCCTCCCGATTTCATCGGGAGGCTTCCGAAAATTCACCCAAACTCCCGCCCTTACGATCACTATCCTTATCCTCCCGAAATTTTGATATTTTTGCACTGTTCACTAATCAGAATGTACTAGTATGAGAATTGAATGAAAAGCATCGTCTGCTACGTATAGCATGTGGTAACTCCATAACGTTCGCTGCTACCAAATTGTACGTAAAAAATTGCAAATTCAAATGAGGAGCAGCGAAACATTGGGTCTGGATCTCGCTTATGCGATCATGCACTGAGATTTAGTGCATGCGGTATGTGTGCAATACAGTGCATGCGGTATGTATGCACAGTGTATATGCATGCGATACGCTCACTGCATGCAGCTGGGCCCCGTACCAGCCCGGCGGTCGCGACCACCGTGCGGTGTTTAACATCCGCTGGAGTTCTACGAGTCGCGCTGCAGCTGTGGAACATCGACTTCGAAGTTACCGATGCTTCAAGCCCTCGATGTTGATTACGAAATGGCAGAAAAGAAGCTTGCGAAGACCAAGAAATGGTCTCAGAAGTACAAGACCGAATACAGTCTCCAATACCCGTGTATTCGAAAGTCTGAAAGAGGAATTCATCATGCGTATTGTACAGTATGCAGCGTTGATATTTCAGTTGAGCACGGAGGTCGCGATGATATTCGGAAGCACGTTGGAAGCAAACGGCACACAGACATTGCAAAGGAGAGATCTTCGAGCACGAGTACCGGTACACTTCTGAATTATTTCACCAAACAAGGGACAAGCGAGGAAGAGGATGTTACCCGAGCGGAACTTCTCTTTAGTGGATTTATTGTGGAACATAACTTGCCCATATCAGTCTCAGATCATGCTGGACCTCTATTTCAAAAGATGTTTCCAGATTCAAAAGTTGCTTCAAAGTATGGATGTGCAAGAACAAAAACTTCAGCAATAATTGGTGAGTTGTCAAATGTTACTGCTTCATCTATTGCCGATATTGCTAGACTAGCTCCATTTAGCCTAGCTACAGACGGTAGCAATGACAGTGGTGAGGCCCAGCTATATCCTGTCCTGATTTCGTACTATGACAACAGTGCTGGGATTGTGAAGCAAGGTTTGCTAAGTTTGCCTGCGTGCAAACAAGATTCCACTGGAGAAAACATTTTCAAACTGCTTGATCATGAGTTCAGTGACAGGAAAATTCCGTGGGGAAATTGTGTTTCCTTTTGTGCTGATAATGCCTCTGTCATGGTGGGCAAGCACAAAGGAGTCGCTGCTTATATCCACAAACAAAATCCAGAGTGCTACATCATGGGATGCCCTTGCCATATGATGCACAATACGGCCAAGAAGGCGGCTCAGGCCTTACCCATTGAATTAGATGACTTTCTCATCGATATTTACTACTACTTGGACAAAAGTAGTAAACGCGTCAAAGGAGTGAAAGCACTGCAAGAACTCTGTGATGCCCCGACACACAAGATTCTGAAGCATGTCGCAACAAGGTGGCTGTCCCTTGGTCAGTGCCTAGACAGGCTGATTGAACAGTGGGAGCCACTTCGCCTCTTCTTCAAAGAAGAAGTACGAAGAAAAATGCAACCAACTGTAGCCAAGACTCTAACAACGAGCAAGAAGGACGGCACTGTATCTACTGCCAGTACTGGCACTGCAGGATCAAGCACTAGTGGAGCAGCATTCACCACTACCACTGCAGTATCTGCTGCGAAGAAGACAGCAGGGACAGCACCAAAACCAATGCTGAGAGCAGGTAGCATCACCGGCCCTTCATCACGTTCATCTACAAAGCAGATCCCTTCAGAGTCGAGAAAGACTGTGATAGTCCCATCTACAGGCAAAGAAGGACCCAAGTTAAGTTCTTCTTTTGCCAAATCACTTGATAGAAGCTCAGCAAAACCTTCGAATCAGAGGTCTTCTTCCTTGGCTGCACCTACCTCAAGCTCTCTCCTCAAACGTAAAATTGGATCTGGTACTACGAGTCTGACCTCTTCTGCTGGCAGTAAACGCAAGTGTGATCGCCCTGCGGCTAAGTGTACTACGAGTTCTACAACTAAAAGCGCATCTTCCTCAAACACTGTGCAGGAATCTAGAGAAAAACGTGTCAACAGGATGTTCTTGTCTCCACAAACAAAACTCTATTGTTTCTTCCTTCGATATGCTAACAAGCTTTTTGAGAAGGGGAATCTTCTGCTCCAAAGAGACGAACCCTGTATTCATCTCCTGCACGGAGAATTGAATGGTCTTCTGAAAGATATCTTCGTACGGTTTTTGAAACCATCGGTGTCATCGGTTGCTCTGGTAAATGTACCCTTCTCTGACAGAAATCATCAGAAGAATGATGAGGACCTCATGATTGGGAACGATGCCAAACTGTATATAAGGGAACAAAGGAGTCTCAAGAAATCCACCTTCACTCTGAGTGAGTCAGACATCCAAGGTTTCTTCAGTGCAGTTCGCTCATATTATGTGAAAGCCTGCAATTACATCTTCAAAACCTGGCCGCTAGATGATGAATTAGCCAAGCATGCTCAGGTGCTGGATGTTAAGCTACACCAAGAAGTGGGGTTTGACTGTGTGGAGTTTTTCATCAAGAAATTCCCCTGTCTGTTCAGTGGCGGTGATAGTGACATAGACAGTCTTGAGAGTGAATTCGCTCACTACCAGGCAGACGCCTCCATAGCTACAATTGCTACTGAGACAGTGAGAGTGGATGAGCAGTGGCATCGGATTTCACAGCTCACAGATCCCTGCACTGGTGCCAAGAAGTATCCTAATTTGAGCAAAGTGATGAAGGGAATCTTGGTCATTCCTCATTCGAACGCATCATGTGAGCGGGCACTCAGTCTTGTACGGAAGAATCATACTAAATTTCGTCCCAATTTGAGTGTCAAAACCCTGGAAGCTCTCTTAATTGAAAAACTAGCTCATAGCACCCCTTGCTACCAGAGAGAATACAGCAAAGACATAATCAGAAGGGCTAAAAGAGCCACACAGCTGTCACTCAGCAAAGCTGCCATGGAAAAAAGCAAGCAGCAGTAGTACCAGCCAGTAAGGTAAGAAAAATATTGCTTCTTTTGTGCTTTTTGTTAATCTTTGATTGTCCCCTAACTTACTAATATTAACATACATGTAACATTAAAAAGTGCACAATTTTCCCCTTTTTTGTTCAAAAAGTGGGAATACTTAACATGTTAAATGCTCCAAAAGAGGGCTCAGAGGGCACTAGAGAGCGTCTACAACCCCAGAGCTTCCAGGGCCCTAAGGCGGGCCCTGGACCCCGCCGCAAGGGTCGAGCGCTCCGCGCTCGAGATGTGCGCTTAGCGCACATTATTTGGTGTCGGTTGCAAATCCTCCCTAATTCTGATTTCCAAAAGTTGGCATCTCTGACTACTGGAGCATTGCATCAGCAGCATAGCTGTGCCTCCAGAAAATGAGGCAGCCAAGCAGGCACAGGCTACATAAGAAATAAACAAAAACTCTTCCATCCCCCCTGCCCGCCCAACCATAATCAGACTTGTAGAGCATCCATAAAATAGTAAATAAAAATTTATGAACAAGGAAAAAGGTTTATTTGACGCTTTATGGCTGGTAAAATGACCTCGGCCCTCCAGTTATGCGCAGTCGCCTCTGAGCCGTTTAGCCCACTTTTGAATCTCGACCCAGCTATAAACCACCATCCTTATGCTTTGCATGCAGGGTGATACGTCAATGTGTTTGCAGTCCTTCAGATAGACGTTAAACCAGAGGATCAGTCTCCCAGCATAAGTTGATGGGCATTAAAGATCCCATGGTGTCCTTCACGAAGAGTCAGCAGGTTGTCACTGTGACCCTGAACAAATTCCAAATTCTTGCCTAAATCTGCAGATATTAAGTGGTCTGGTCTTCTTGGATACCCCTTGACTGCTTTATATCTTGTGTCATCACTGCTTGCTATCTTATCTGGGCAGCAGTTCCTGCATTATAAACAAATTCACATTCAGAGGTTCTTCGCATATTACACGCGAACTGTCTTCGACGCCGAAGGGCAACCGAGATTTACTGTCCGTCTTTCTGTAAGAGCTGAGAGATTCGGAAAGGGAAACACTTGAGGTGGTATCAAACTCATAATATTCCAAAATGCAATTGTCGACTTTTTAACCTTGCGTCTTTGTACACACAAATATACCATGAAATACAAAAAAAGATACGCATCACATCTTGTAATATTCTGACTGTGATGTTGCTTCGGTTTCTCGCGTTAAGAATTTTTCAGCTATTTTAGAAAGGCAGTGTGTATTCCAGTAAAGGAAACGAGGATGCCTACAATCCACTAAACGTTATGTTTGACAATGAAAACGAAGAAGCTTTGTGACCCTGAGCAAGTGAAAGTCGATTTGGATACTGGGTGATATTGTTAGAAACGATATTGTTTTTGTAAAGTCCACTGCATACCTGTTGATGCCAGGTATGTTGATACCGCACACCCTGATTATGCCAGCAACCAGTACAGATTCAACCCTCGGTGCTGCAATCCGACGTGCGACTTCATCTCTGCCTTCTTCTCAACAACTGCCATGGTCAGGGATATGATGGTTCTGCTTAACAAGCAAGGGGGGAAAAAATGGAGTGGTTAACCATTTTGCTTTTCAAACAGTAGGTTCCGTGTTCTCTTCTTTTAAGCGTTCTATTATTTGATTTTTATTTTGCCTTCCGAAGAATGAAGTGCTCTGGTAAGTGAGGCTCCTAGCTCAATTTGGTTACAATGCTCTACTTGTGAATCGTCCTCCATTTTATACTTTGTGCAAGGGCTGAAATGTAGGGCTTGGGTGGTTCGTTGGTGACACGCAGACCAGAACAGTAGGAGATGCTTAAGGGCACTCGTAGAACAACCTTCGCCTTGTGTGCCAGGAATGGCTTTGAGAGACGTCGCCGTTCTTGTAAACCCCTTACCCATGCGTGCATACTCGGCATTAAGAGCGTGAAAAAATAAATGGGGTTTGTCATCCAAGGCTGTGTCTAAGTTGTCGAATAATTGTGCCATGGTTGTGAAATATTTGTCAAAATTATTTATGACACAATTATACTCATCAGGGTGATTAAATTGCTGTGCTGTGAACTCATTTTGTGTAATTGCTGTTTCTCATTGCTTGATCGAGCTTCAGACATGATGATTGGTGAGAAGCGCCGAATGTTTGTTTATTTATTTATTTTGTATTATGCACAATATATTTTATTATTGTTATTATTTATTTATTCTATTTATTACCTCTGCCACCGAAGGTGAAGGAGGTTGTTTTCACCCATTTCTGTGTGTTTGTCTTTGTGTACAGGATATCTCAAAAAAGTTGTAGATGGATTCGGATGAAATTTTGTGGACAGGTTCGGTGTGTGATGAGCACGAACTGATTAGATTTTGGTGATGATCCAGATACTAGATTTTTACGAGTTATTCTTCACCATTGAGAGAGAGGGCAAAACCAATGTATATACAGCACGATGTCTCAAAGTTGTGAATAGATTTGGATGAAACTTGGTGGACACGTTGGGTGTGTGACGAGGCCAAATTAATTTGATTTCGGTGAAGATCCAAATCTGGATACGAGAATTTTTTAATTATCAAAGTGATTCTTCACCATTGAGAGATCAGGCCAAAAACGATATAGTTCTGTATAGCATGATATTTCAAAAATGTGTTGGGCCCGATATGTTCTCATGGATCAGGCATTGCGTGGTGGAGGTATGCGCTCTCCCGAGTGCCCTTCTAGTTTATATTTGTTTCTTTGCCGTAACTTCCTAAAAATGTTTTAAAAAATTTTTAATATTACTATTTGTCTCCTGCAGCAACTGTACCAGACATTGACAGATTATGACATCCGCTACTACATGTATGAGATTCTGAAGGCAAGTGCATGTTGTTTGGCTTCAGAAGAATAAGTGCCTTAGCATGTTTGAAGATGCGTGAAAGTTTTAATGCAAAACCTGGCGTGTACCACCTCTCAGGCCCTGGACTTCTGCCATAGCATGGGAATTATGCACCGTGACGTAAAACCTCACAACGTCATGATTGACCACGAGAACCGCAAGGCAAGATGAGGCTATTGCACTTGAGTTGTTTCTGTCATTGTTGTCTCAACAGGTTTGATTACCCGTGGCTCCATCGTGTCATCCTCCGCTTTTTTTTTGTGCCTTTTTTTCTCCCCATCTTAGCTGCGGCTCATAGACTGGGGCTTGGCTGAGTTCTACCATCCTGGGCAGGAGTACAATGTGCGCGTCGCTTCACGCTACTTCAAAGGACCGGAGCTGCTCGTTGACTACCAGGTGGGATTGTGCTCTGCAGGGGAAGCATCTGTCATTTGGTCATCGATTTGGTGGAGTTTGTGTATCAGAGGCATTTAAGATAGGTGCCTTGTATGTTCCCTTGTATTTAGGATTGTTTATTTGAGTTGGATCAGTACTTTATGGACTATTAGAGGTGAAGCTATTCACTGACTTGTTTGAATGGTGTCACCTCCCTTGTTTTATTTACTCTTCCCTCCTCCCCTATTTCTTTTCTTCCCCTCTTTCCTGGCAGATGTATGACTACAGCTTGGACATGTGGAGTCTGGGCTGCATGTTGGCCAGCATGATATTTCGAAAGGAACCTTTCTTCCATGGGCATGATAACTATGACCAGGTTTGTCTTTTTGTGTTTTGGACGTTCTCTGGGATGGAAGCTGAGGCGGTTTGGATCAAGACTAATGCTGCTTGGTAGCAAAGTGGTTACAACTATGTAAATTCAGTTAGTTTTGCTGGTGAGGGCTTGTGTCAATTGCATCGTATCGACTACGTATCTCGTGCGATTCATTTTTGGGAGTGCGATTACTATCAGGAGAGATAAATGAAATTGTTGGTGGTGTATACAGCTGGTGCGGATAGCACGAGTCCTGGGAACAGAAGAGTTGTACAACTATGTCGACAAATACAATATCGACTTGGATCCTCGCTTCAACGACATCCTGGGAAGGTAGTTATTTATTATAAATGCATCGAGTGTACTGTATTGATATTATCCAAATGCAAAAGGCTAAAACGAATACACTTTTAAGTGAGTTGTGATAAGATTGTAACAAAAAAGGTCTGTTTTGGTCTTTGTTAAACATGTGTTATCAAGTTACTTCCTACCTTCTGTTAGTTCTAACTCCAAAATTGTAATGTGTTATGAGAGTTCCCCACAATCCCATATATCCCAATTTAATTTTGCTAACAAAAGTGTAATAATTTGGGAATTGGCTAACGAAATGCACCGACAGCTTTGGGTTAATCGTGTTGGTGTGCTTTTCAGTGAAACAACTGAAAAGTGTTTAAATGTTGTTTCAAGGTATCTTACCTTTTTATTTTATTTTATTTTATTTTTTTTCAGGAAGTTCACCTTCTTATCGGTGCTTAGGTCCAATCAAAACCGTTTCTCTTTGGCTTGAATTTGTTTTTCTTGTCCTGAAATATTTTTTATGCCATAATGTTTCTGTATCCTGACTTGTTTCATTCATCGTTGTGAGCCAGAAATGCTTTTCATATTATTGTGTGAATTTGTACGAGTTAACATTCGTTTATTACCTCCACCATGAAGGTGGGCAGAGGTTGTGTTTTCACCCCTGTTTGTCTGTCTCTGTCTGTCTCTGTGTGTCTGTGAACTGGATATCTCAAAAAGTTGTGGACGGATTTGGACGTACCTTGGTGGACAGGTTGGGAGTGTGACAAGGAAGAAGTGATTCAATTTCGGTGATGATCCAGATTTGGATATGAGGATTTTAAAAATTATTTTCAAGTGATTCTTCACCATTGAGATGGGGGCAAAACGATTATATAGCATGATATTTCAAAAAGTTGTGGATGAGTTGGTTAGGTGACAAGAACAAGCCAATTCGATTTTGGTTCAGGTCCACATTCAGATCTGGGATACAAAACGTAAACTGTTCAGCCTGGCGGAGATTTGCGCTCCACTGAGTGCCATTCTTGGTGGTGTTACTGCTGTCGACACTTCAGTTGACTTGCATATCAGATGAAAGTTTCTTCTTTTCTCTTTTTTTTTTTTTTCCTTCTTTTTTTAACCTTTGTCGAGTCCAGGGGATTCGAAAGTTGTGATTTTGTTTCTTCTGTGGTCATAAGCTATGTGTGTTTCCTCTCAGGCATTCACGGAAGCGCTGGGAGCGCTTTGTACACAGTGAGAATCAACATTTGGTGAGCCCGGAGGCATTGGACTTTCTGGACAAGCTGTTGCGTTACGATCACCAGACCAGACTCCCACCCCGTGAGGCCATGGAACATGCATACTTCTGTAAGAGACAACATGGCTCGAACATCCACAGTCGAGATGCAGAAATGTACAAGTCACTTTTTCTTAAATATAATGTTTACACAGCAAAGAGATCTTGGTCTTTTCAAAAAGTCTCTCTCTCATGTGTTTATAAAATGGATAATTTTTTGAAGTTTTGTGCTACTTTACAAAGGTAAAATACAATGAACTTCAAATATGATTAAACTCGATTTTAAAATCCAAGCTGCTGCTTCTAGAGTATATTCTACCACATCATATACTACCAATGGAGAAGTGACAAAGATGCTGCTTTCCAGCTGAGAATTACCCAGATGTTTGTCTGATTTCAACAGATATTTCTGTACATGGTCTTGGAATGGGTCTCATTGCTCAGTTTCAGCACATCATGTCCAAGACGACTAAAGTTTATGGAGTTCAGTGAGGAATGTTTATTTGCTGTTATAGTGGAGCCTCCATTACAGTGATGAAGACTATCCGTGCAATCCTCAAATTTACTGTGGGGAACGTTTCGAAGTGAAGACCACAGGCCAAACAAACGTGACAAAAGAACTGACAAACCATCAAGAATTCCCTTAAGGGACAGATATTTCTGACATTGTTAGACATAAAACTTCAGTCATGCGAGTAAATAAGTCAGAGACATTGGGATGCAAGGCAAATATCAGTGCAGTTTGGAATACTACACAAGCACGGTGCAAAAATAGGGGATATTCTGGGCTTCAAAATGTAGAAACAGGTTTGTCAGAATGCCATGCCTTGAGCACATTATTAAAGTCAGATTTTGGGATGCCAGTTACAGGCTTGATAAAACTGAATGAAACTGAAGAAAATAAAATTATAGAATCAATCCCACCTCAAACTACTTCTTTTTTTTTTTTTAAAGCATATCAACATCATCATCAATTTCCATTGTATGACTGAATTAGCCCAATTTGTGTAATCATCGAGTTACAACGAGTAATTCCAAAGAGTAGAAAGGATTAATCAGAAGGAATCACCAATTATTGATTATGGTTAAAAGGACGATTTCCATTAAGACTGCATTGATCGAGAATATAATTTTGCTTGTCAATCATTTAAGCAATGCTATTTTCACACACGTCTTTCCAATTGTTATGACTGACCATATTGTTCCAACGTAGAAATGCTAATTTCACTTATCTATTCCCTTTTTTTCAATTTTTTTTTTGAGATGGTCTTTGAAGCATAGATATTGACCACCAGGATTACGATGGCCAGCGCCAATTTCAAAAGAGATAATTGATTTTGGCAGTCAGTTGTCGACACATCTGGTAGACCCAACGCATCTTTGCTCTGGCCAGATGCATGAACATGGATTCAAAGTTTGAAATGCTTTCAACTTCTTGATAAGATGCAAATTCAGACTAAATGATTTTCAGAACTTGACGCAAGTGACGTTGCTGCAGTACGCTGAGCTGTTTAATTTGCCCATAATAAGAGTAGATAAAACTACGGCATGATGGACAGTGAATTTTGTTTGCAAATTAATGCAATCGGAGCGCCACACACGGTTGGTTCCACAGCAAAGCTTGCAGCTGAGATACGTCGACTAATTTCACGATCATTGCTGAGGGAATTTTAAATATTGCTGCAAAGATAAAGTTGTCCACCAAATTCGACTCTGCAATCGATGGCAAAGGAGGTGGGATTTAAAAAAATTTGAGGAAAGATTGGTTGATGTAAAATTTCTGTTTTAGTTTGGTTGATTGTTAAGCCAAAATTGGTCATCGTTGCTGAAAATTTGTTGAGAGTTTGCTAAAATCAGAAACGAAATTACTTGCAAACACAGTCATCAGCACACAAGAATCCACGGACAAATTTCTGGCAAATGTTTGAGTCTGTTGAGTGGTGACTCGTGTTGAAATGACCACCATCGATTGGCATATAGATACCGCTAGGAACATCCTTCACAAGGAAGTGTTTAAAAAAAAAAGCAGCAAAGAACAATATGAACAAGGTTGACACAAGCATACAGCTATGCATCACACCCTTCTCAATCGTGAAAGGGGCAGACAGCTCATTGTTGATTTTGATGTGACCATTCGTATTGTCATGCAAATAACGAATCGGCGAAATTACCTTACCCGGGCAACTAAGTCGACACAAAATTTGACACAATAACGACTCTCAACATTTCTTCTGGATTTGACACGGAGAGAAAAATTGCATCGACGGTCAAACGATTCTTGCAAAAATCGCACTGCGGCTCACTTAAGATTCTTTCACTGAAAGAAACAACTAGACTTTTTTATAATATTGGCAAATTTTTATAAGACCTATTCCACGATAGTTGCTTGCATTCGATCGGTCACCTGTTTTTTTTGGAAAGTCCTAATAACATTTGCATTCTTGAAATTGCTTGACAGACTCATGAACCCATAAAGCAGAAGACGAGGAAACAGAAAGTCAGTGTGGTAACGGACAATTTTCCAAAATCCATTGGAATAGAATCGGGGCCACTAGCTCGGTCATTTTCCATTTGCATGATCGCATCATTCATTTCAGGGATGAATGATGCAGTGGCTCGACTTTCTGGAACAGGACGTTGAGAGATGGAATCCAAGACTCTAATGGAGAAATTATCATTACCTTTAAAAAGATTGGAGAAGTGCTCATGCTAGCGATTTCAAAATTTGAGACTTGTCTGTTAAATCATCAACATTTTCAATGACTTTGTTTTTGTGCCACATGCAAATCATTACCACCACCAAAGGGAAGTATGTCGATAAAGGTTGTTTTCACCCCTGTCTGTCTCTGTTTGCCTGCGAACAGGATATCTCAAAAAGTTGTGGACAGATTCGGACAAAATTTGGTGGAGAGGCTGGGTGTGTGACTAGGATGAAATGATTAGATTTTGGTGAAGATCTGGACACTGGAGTTTTGGAAGTGATTCTTCACCATTGAGAGATTGGGCCAAAGACGATATATATAGCACAATATCTCAAAAAGTTGTGGACGGATTTGGATGAAACTTGGTGGATGAATTGGGTTGGTGAGAACAACAAGCCGATTAGATTTTGGTTCAGGTCCGGATGCAGTCCCAGCCTATCGGTGGGATACAAAACGTAAACTGTTCAGCCTGGCGGTGTGCTCTAACGAGTACTGTTCTTGTTACCCTCGCCAAAGGAGAGAGTCTTGTATTTGGGTCCGTTTGTCTATCTGTCTGTTTGTCCGCACAGAACTTTTGCGTTTTTCTCCGCAACCGCTTCTCTGATTGAGACAAAATTTTCACCATTGGTGCGAATGCTCATGTAGAATGTTTTAATGACAATTATATCATAGGTCACATGGTGTGGCTGCCATATTGGAAAAAGGAAAAACTTTGCACCACTGTATCTCTGAAACCGTACCAAGGAAAAAATTGAAATGTGGCACATCGCAAGTACTCCTCATGGGGAATGAGTGTGATTTTTTTTAATGACGTCATAGGTGACCTCGTTATGCCGTCATAATTGCATATGTAGAAAGCCACATCCGAATAGTATGAAAATTTGAGGGTCATCTCGGAATAAAATGGTCTACAGGAAAAAAAATCATGACATCATCGGTCACGTGATTCGGCAGCCATATTGTAAAAAAAAAAAAAAAAAAAAAATCTTCTCTGAAGTGGCTGAACAGATCGAGACAAAACTTTACACGTATGACTTGCCTGTTCATGAGGAAGAAAAGGTTCACATACATAATGTCATTGGTCACATGGTTTGGCAGCCATATTGGATTTACCCTTAAACTGAAAGAAATCTTTTCCAGAATGGCTGAACAATTTGAGGAGAAACTTCACACAAGTGTTCCCCAAGCCATGGTTGTACAAGTGTTAAAGAAGAATTGATAGGTCACATGGTTTGGCATCCATGTTGGATTGAAGAAAAATATTAAATAATATTTTCTCTGAAACTCCTTAATCAATCGATGTCTAACTTCACATTTATGATATAGTAGAGATGGGGAATACATGCTTTATATTTAAACTTTATCCGACACATGGTTCGGCAGCCATATTGGATTTACCCTCAAATGTGTATATGTATATAATATATATATATATATATATATATATATATATATATATATATATATATATATATATATATATATATATATATATATATATATATATATATATATATATATATACCACTCAAAAGAAGTCCTGGTGAGGGTCTGCAATCTGATTGCTCTTATTCTTGTTTGTTGTTCTTGCTTTACGACTAAAAGTTATTTGACGCACCACATTACGAGTTTGTAACAAGTTTTGAATTTCCGAATCTTTATTGTCAAACCAGTCCTGATTTTGCCATTTACTCACACTGACAGTCTTTTGCCACATCCAGAACAACCTTTTTCAAAATGTTCCAGTTTGACGAAATATCAGTACAGTATTGTCTGAAATGTTGCTTAACTGATAATTGATCAATAAGTTAAAAGTTTTTCGATATAAATTATTAGAACCTTCTTTGTTTTTTTTACTTTCTGCACATCAAAATGAGGGGGAGTTTTATTTTTATTATTATTACTAATTGTTTCACGAGCACCAGCCAGTGACCACTATATTCGTTATGTCTGTGTGTCTGTCTGTCCAGAGCATAACTCCGTGGACTTTGATCCGATCTTGATGAAACTTGGTTATGTGTTCGATATCAATGTCGAGTTGTGTTTTCCTGGATGAGGGCGTGCTACGCCCATTGTGGGTGGAGCCACGCCCAAAAAAGCCATTTTTAGGGGGTAGTAGGATTAAAAATCTATCTTATCCTAGGGAATTGGCTGAATGGAATGGGTTCTTCGGTATTTGAATAGCAAAATGAATTATCTAAAACTCGTCGTTGTCCGACTTTTTTTTTTTTTTTTTTTTCATTTTCGTCCCAAGATCAAGGTCACAAGGTCAAAAACTTGGAAAATTGCGAATTCTGACATAATCATACGACCGCCCAAACTTTGAGAGCTCAGATGACAATATTTTTTATGCATAATCTTGAGGTCATTCCCCACCTAAAGTCTTCAAACCATTTTGCTCTATCTCAAACATCTTGCACGTAGCGCCCCCTTCAAGTCTGTTTTTACGCTGATTTCATCAAAGTATGGATAATCCGAGGAGTGTGAGAAGCCATATAGCCTATATGACGTTATATTGTTCCTGGAATGTTCCAGAGGAAGTTTTGCACCAAAGGTCATAATCCTTGACCTTTGACCTTTAAAGGCCACAAAGGTCAAATTTTCAAAGTTGTGGGCATCGAACCGGGTTTTCGACCTTCTTCGACGAACTAACTCCAATAAGCTATAACACGTGTCCTGTTTCTTTATTTTAATGTCCACAACATTGTTTTGTGACCTTTTAAGGTTATGCAAAGGTCAAATTTTGAAAGTTGTTGAACAAAACCGGGTTTTTGACATTTTGCAGCTAATAACCTGTCACTCGTACCACATCATGTTGATCATTTTTATAACTTGGTCAAAAATTATCACATTGTCTCATCCTTGACTTCTGGAACAATCTACATCGTCAAATACCGCTCATGAACCATTGCTGTCTTCAGTCTTTTTATTTTTATTTTTGAGCAAATTGATGCTTAGAGATTGTCCAAGAGAGAATGCAATGTAAAAGGAAGTGGTCGGTGTTGCAGTCGGCACCCCTCATGACATATATGGCATGCACATCACGCAAGTCACATTTTCGAGTAATTAAACAAGTGATTGTGTGCCACTGTTTAGACTGTGCAAACTGCCAAGTACTACCACTGAAGAAGGTGTTAACAAAAGCTGGGAGCAGATAGATGGTCGATTTGCAATTGGGGCATGAGGAGTCGAGGAGGTCCTACAAGACATTCGATGGACACACACACACACACACACACACACACACACACACACACACACACACACACACACACACACACACACACACACACACACACACACACACACACACACACACACACACACACGCTTCTTTTGCACTGTCGATACAATACCTTCCCATAACTTTTGCTCTGATGGTGTATTTTATATGCATTTTTCTCTGCAAGTATCAGTTTAGGATGGTTAAGCTTGTATTGTGTGTGTGCACTGTGATGGATGCTGATTATGGCCATCTCCCTTAGATCCCGTGGTGAAGGAGCATGGCAGGAAGGGTTCCATGAGCAGTCTTTTCTCCAATTCGTCCCCCAGCACAGTCCCAGGTTACTACCGACACGAAGCACGTGGCTTAACATAGATCAACTGGTCCACTTATGTACATGGTGTCTAAAGATGGATTCCATACTACCACTGATTGAAGCACGTCTGACTCGCATGATCAAATGTCGTGCTGTGTGCCGATTTGTCCATTGTCTTACGATGTTTGTTTCTTGTGTAATATAGTTTTTCAAAATCATTCGTTTATTATTTGAGTGCCGATTACAAATGGAAAAAGTGTTCAAAATGCTTGTCTTGTATTTAGGGCTTGGAGGGTCTTTCTAGTCCATGGTGTACATGACATGTAACTTTTTTTTTTTTTTTCCTGGTCCCACTTTCTTCCACTTATTCTGAATCTTGTTGATCATCCAATGGTGTCGGGCCAAAAACTCGTGTTCTGAAATGCTCATAGATTGTATTTTTATTATTTAGTACTTTATTCCCATAATGAATTTCTTTAATTGTAGTTGATCTCAAACCACACCTCCCCTGTAAATCCTACATTCTGTTGCTCTTGATCATTTTCCATCTTTGATCGTGTTTTGGGAGATTCCGGATTTTCCTGCTTTGCTCTCTCTTGTCGTGCGTACAGAGCCTACAGTTTTTCTTTGCCATCAAAGAACAATTGAATACACTTTGGTCAACGGTATGCATACAATGTTGGGGTTGATTGAAAAAGAAAAAAAATTGAGGGTTATTTTTATTTATTTATTTAAATTGTTTTTATTTTATTTTATTTGTTGTTTGTTTGGTTAAAAAGGAAAATAAGACCATTGAAGCCAAATGTTAGAGATGGCCTACATCAGCCTTTTAAAAACACCCACCAATTATTTCCAACTTTTTAATGAAAAGGGGCAGAGGAGTGGTGAGATATTACTGATATAATAATTTGGCAAATGGAGACCATATTTACTCTCACCAGAGGTGAGGGTATTGCATTTGTTTGCGTATAATGTGCTAATGTAGACCACAAACTCCATTTGGTGGTAGCCAGTATTACACGTCTTTTTTTTTTTTTTCAAACGAGCAAGTCTATAAAGTATGTACTATTAAATGTCTATAAAATGCATCCTTTTAGAACGTGAATGTGCAATAAAACCGAAAAGGTCTATCCCTTGTATGAACATAACCGCCATCAATGCATCATTTACACAACAACCCAAAATATATCACACACACACACACACACACCCCACAAAAAAAGTCCTGGCAAAATTCTGCAATCTCTGATTGCTTTCTTTTTTACCTTTGTGACAGGAATGAACTCGCCACGTGGCAGTCTGACATCATCTCAGCCAATGCTCCCACCACCCGGGACGCCTGTAGCTGCCCCCGTGGCAGCTGCTGCCGGCTCCCAGCCCTGAGAAAAGCGGTTCTCCACCCCGGGGTAGGCATGCTTGGCCGGCCTCACGCTCTCCCATGCACTGGGCAACGGGGTCTGGCCTGGACGAGCCATCCTTTCTTCCCCAAGCATGGCGTTCGATGACAAACATGGCCAAGTGTGGTGTTCCCATCCCAGGCACACTTTTACCTCCCCCCGTCTGTCCCAGTACAAGCATTTCGACCTCGACTTTGCCTTTGTCTAAACGGACCTTCCCGAGCCAGGCATTGCTTTGCCCAGCCTAACGGCCCTGAGCTCCATTTCTCTGACATGGTGACCTTCCTGTTCCTGCCTACAAGTCCTCAGTTTAGGATATATTTTTCCCCCCCCTCAGCTACTGTTTACAGTATGAAGGTTTGGGTTTTTTTTCATTTCTTATGGGTCTTGCTTTTTATAGCATTATGTAAAACATTTGTACAAAACTTGTGGCAGTACAAGTCACTTTGCCGTACCTTTGGCTGGGTTCATTGTAAAGACTGTGTCCCTTCCCCCGAGACTCGGAGCCAAGGCTTGTTGTTCTGCATCCAGGAAGGAAAAGCGAGTCAAGTGTTTTTTTTGTTGTTGTTGGTTGCCCAGGGTGCAGACTGAGCAGGCTGCCTATGATGTTGGCAGATGGGAACATCCCTTCTGCTCACCGTATTGCTCACACCACCCCCACCCCACCCTCTGCAATTTCCCTTATTCTTTGTTTCTCCCCCTGAGCGTATTACCTACCTGGCTGCCCTGCTGTGTGCGGGCACGTAAGGTAGAGTGAGACCCAATAAACAAGGTTGTGTCCAGTTACCTGTCTTGCTGTTCATTGGGACATTTCAAATGCATTCATCTATTTTGAATATCATTTGCAGTGACTTTCTACTAACCTTTAATCGTGTAACCGAATCCTCATGCAAGTTTAGTCTTCGATGTGTTGTAAGAAAAAGAGAAGCAGGGTTCAGTTTTGTTTTTTGTGCTCTTAAATTGCAAGATTTTTGCTGTTTCTTGGTGATTATCATCTTTCAGACTTGAACATGAAGCAAGTTTGTAGTTTAACCGGTTACCAAGGGGAATGGGGAACTGCACAATGGTGACTGTTTGTGTTTTCGCCTGTTTCCGAAGAGATGGAAAGAGGGTATCGTAGTGCGTCCGTGTTGATGGCCATATTTTTCTCATCTCCACTGCTTATAGAAGGTTGTGTCTGTGTCAGTTATCCTGATAGTTCTCACGCAAATGAATAATAATGATGAGACTGGTTAAATTTTGCTACATATGAACCGTTAACGATGTATTTTTCATGATGTATGGATGGGGGAATATACTGCCTGACTTGTGAGCGTCGCACCTTCCTAAAGGAACAAGAAACGCTATTGTAACAGTGCTGTTCGTGAGTCTGCACTGGTGCTCAGATATACTGTAATCTATATACCCCGGCAAGGCAATGCGTTAAATGCTGTTTTGTTACCATTGCAACCACTCCAGAGGGATTGTGACCATTTTTTATTTTTGTGTGTGAAAGAATTGGGTAAATTGCTTGGATCTTTTGTCAGCTGGTCCTGCGATTAGCTCATCATGATGAATGTCTTTTCAAACAAATAACGGTGGGGGTGGGTTTAAGGTTAAGGTAAACCTGTGAGCAGAGGTAAACATTGGTGAGCAAGGTTTTGTAGTTTTTCTATGGAAGAATATTGTCTAGATTTCAGAGATCGGGATGGAGGGTTATTTTTGTTCCGAGATTGGCAGCAGACAGCTCATGTCTAGACCTTTTGCCTGTGGCCGGCATGGTAATTTGGAACCATTTGTACACATCCATAAGTGCACATAAAAAAACAACAACTTTGCTCTTTTTTTTCTTCTTCTTCCCCCCCCCTCCCCTCTCCCCTCATTGTTTTGTTCAGAAAACAAAATGTCAGTTGAGTTCACAGCTGTATATGTGTAGACACCATAGCCCAGGGGATATGCTGATGGGAGGGCTTTAATTCTAAGACGAGGGTGTGTGTGTTTGTGGTTGTGTGATTTGAATTGAGGATCCTAAGCCTTCATTTTTGTGAAACTGTTGTCCGTGCTCCTCTAAGAAGTTTGGAAACCAAGCTTAAACCACCATTTTGATACGGAGCGAGTTCATGAATTTTTTTTTTTTTTAAAAACACGTAATTATCTCGAATTCTATTTGGTTTTGGACAAAAGGTCAAAATACAAGTGTTACTTGAAATACTGCATTGTTTGTTGTCCCAGTAATTGCTTTATTTGGAACAAAGACAAACTCACACCTTCATTGCAGCTCAATTTTTATAACTGCAAAACTGTTGTTCATCTTTGTGCATTTACCGCTGATGGTATTGTTATACTTCCATGCAATTATATTGGGGAGGGAGTGGGGGCAGTGGTGGAAGGTGGGGTGGTATCAGCACCGTCGCTGTTACCCTTTCTTTTGAAAGGAGAAAAATAATAAGGGAAATTTCAGGGGGGTGGGGATGGTGTGAGCAATTTCAAGATGGTTAACCATAATTTTTCTGAAATGCCAATTAGACTTGTGGAAATACTTGTATAGGAAAAAATGATAAATACCTATGGATGAGAGGCGATTAGTTCCTATAACTCGCAGAGGACCGACCCAAGTTGGGTGATCTTGTTCCAAGCCTGCAACGCATTCTTTTGACGTGTTCCTACATTTGAGCAGTGTATCGACAGCAGACCGCTGCCTCAATCATTGTGGGGGCAGTGGTGCGATAAAATCTGTAAAATAAAATGGCCAAAGTTGCGTACATGAAGCAAAAATATGCGTATTGCTTATGTGCATACAGTGTGTAATACATCGTGCTTGTATACAGCAAGTCACCAATTTACGATGTGGATGTGTTCCTAAAGACTGCGACGTTGTATGAAATTACTTTATTCGGATTCAATTTTCCCATATACATAGCGTTATAGGGGGGCAGGGGGTGTTGTGAGGGAAAAAAATTTTTTGTCACCCTCACTTACATATGAGGGTGACACTTACTTACACTTATACAAAAAAACACTTACACTTAATATACATAAAAACATATTAATCAAAATCATATTGGACATACTTAAGTACACTTCACCACAGGGCGAAACGTGTGAGACTGGGAGATAACGCGACGTAGCAGCCACTGAGCACTTGTCATGTTGTTGGTCCTCCACTCGCGAGTGACGTGACATTACCGCTTCGACACTGGTAGATGGCACCCCACTGTATTTTAAAATTTTGCAAGGTGCACGATATTTTTTTTTTTCAGGTTTCAATATTGTGGATGTGGTGTTAGACCAGCTGTGCAACCAATGTGTAGAGAACATGCATACAAACACTTGCTCTATTGTTGGAAAACTCAGCAGGGGCAAGGATCACACTAAATGATAAAATCTACTTTTTAATAAATTACCATCGCTGAAGGAGAGGGTATTGCGTTTGGGTCCGTTTGTCTGTTACTTGGTCAAATTTTTTTTCGCCAAGTACAGTATCTTGGTCTGCAGCATTTGTTGGGTAGTCGATCCAGTCGAAAAAAAAAAAAAATTGAAATTTGTTCTACCCTTATTATCAGTTTTTCCGTCGATATGTTTGTCTGTCTGTCTGTCTGTCTGTTCGGTCCAGTGCTCCGTTAATACAATGGAGATCTTGATGAAACTTGGTTGGTAGGTTCATACCATGACCTAGTTGTGTGCAAATGAGAATTGTTGCTATGGTCACCACCGTTGCCTAGCAACGGGACTTTGAAATTTTTGAAAAATCATTAAAAAAAATATTTTTTCAAAAATCGGGCTACGAGCGACTGGGCAGTACATTCAGCCATATTGTCAAAAATTTCCAGCCAGATCCTATGAAAACTGTCGGAGAAGATAGACTTTGAATGAACCCTGGTCGAAAACAATAAAAAACAACGTTCATTATATCTCAGAGACTATGAGTCAGATATACATGAAACTGGTATGGTAGGTTCATGGTATGTCCTAGTTATGTGTGAGAAAGAACCGTTGCTATGGACCCCTCCGTTGCCTAGCAACGGCCGAAAAACCTCTAAATGTGGGGGTATTTTAACGAAAAAACAATCTTCAGCTTGAAGCAGGAATCATGAATATTCTTGTGCTTAATCCTCAGGTCATTCCTCATCGAACGGGCCCATCGCGTCAGGTTCTATTGGGTAGTCGACTACCCATGTCCGCCTACCAGCTTGTTTGTCTGTGTTTGTCACACAATTGTAAGCCACAGTTTTCAAGCAATCGCTCTAAATTTTTTTGTGTGTGTAGGTGACCGGCCAAGGATAGCAACACTAAATTGTGGTGAAGATCCAGGTGTGAGGAATTTTTTAAAGTGATTCTTTACCATTGAGAGATAGGGCCAAAAAATGGTACATAGCACAATATCTCACAAGGTTATGGATGGATTTGGACAAAACTTGGTGGACAGGTTGGGAGTGTGACGAGGATGAATCACTTCAATTTTGGTGAAGATCCGAATGCAGATCCAGATATGAAAATTATTTAATTTTTAAATAGTTCTTCACCATTGAGATGGGGCTAAAAACGATATTGCATGAAATCTCAAAGTTGCTGACGTATTCGGATGAAACTTGGTGGACATGCTGGGTGTGTGACAAGGTCCAATTCATTCGACTTTGGTGAAGATCCAAATCCGGATACTAGAATTTTTTTTTTAAATTATTCTTCACCATTGACAGATGGGGCCAAACACTATAATATAGCATGACGTCTCAAAAAGTTGTGGATGAGTTGGTTAGGTGACGAGAACAAGCTGATTTCTATTTTGGTTAGGCCTGGATTCAAATCCGACCTATCAGTGGCATATAAAATGTAAACGATTCAACCTGACGGAGGTATGTGCTATACCAAGTGCCGTTACATTTCACCAAGTTGTCACTGAGTATTTTTTTTTGTTTGTCTGTCTGTGTTGTTTTTGGCCACAGTTTTCAAGCAATCGTTCTGAATTTTTTTGTGTGTGTAAGTGACCAGCCAAGGACAGCAACGCTTCATTTTCCTGAAGATCAGATTCCGGATCTGAGAATGTTTTTGGTGATTCTTCACCACTGAGAGATGGGGCTAAAAACGATATATAGCACAATATCTCAAAAGCTTATGGATGGATTCACACACAATGTGGTGGACAGGTTGGGTGTGTGATGAGGAATCTATTTCAATTTTGGTGAAGAGCTCTATCCAGATACGAGTTATTTAATTTTAACTGATTCTTCACCATTGAGAGATGGGGCTAAAAACGATATTGCATAGTATCTCAAAGTTATTTACGTATTCGGATGAAACTTTGTGGATATGTTGGGTGTGTGACAAGGACTGATTGATTCGATTTTGGTGAAGGTTCAAATCCAGATATGAGAATTTTTTTTTGTCATTCCTCACTATTGAGAGGTGGCATGAAAAACTGCTTTTTTTCAAACTGTTTTTCTATGTTTTTAACTATGAAACTATGAAAAACGATGTTTTTCAAAACAGAGTTTCAAACCATGGTTTGGCCTGCACAAGGTCCATGTCTGAACATATTTAAGGCTACAGCTGTAGCCTCCCACCCTTCCCAGCAACTTGAGGATGCATGTGCTCTTACAGTAACTCCTCATGGTTAAACTTCCAAAATCCAGGCTGACTACACGTCTCTTCTCCCATGTGCAGTACCTTCAGAAAGTATTCGCACCCGTTGACTTTTGTCACAGTTTGTTGTTACAGCCTGAATTTAAAATTGATGAAAATAAATTTTTTGTCACTGATCTGCACAACATACCCCATAATGACAAAGCAAAAACATGTTTTTAAATTTTTTTTTACAAATTATGTAAAAGTGAAAAGCTGAAATGTGCATCAATAATTATTCAACCCCTTTGCTGTGACACTCGAAATTGAGCTCAGGTGCATCCAATTTCCTTTGATCATCCTTGAGATGTCTCTTCAACTTGATTGGAGTCCACCTGTGGCCAATTCAATTGATTGGACATTCTTTATAAAGAAACACACCTTTCTATATAAGGTCCCATGGTTGACAGTGCATGTCAAAGCAGAAACTCCACCATGAAGTCCAAGGAACTATCTGTAGAGATCAAATTGAGAAGGCATACATCTGGGTAAGAGTATAAAGCAATTTCCTGAGTGTTGAACGTTCCCAAGAGCACAGTGAGCTCCATCATTAGGAAATGGAAAAAATATGGAACGACCCAGGCTCTTCCTAGTGCTGACTATCTGAGCAATTGGGCAAAATGGACCTTGGTCAGGGAGGTGACCAAGGAACCCGATGACCACTTTGACAGAACTACAGAGTTCCTTAGCTGAGATGGGAGAACCTGCCAGAAGGCCAACAATCTCTGCAGCACTTCACAAATCTAGGCTTTATGGGAGAGTGGCCAGACGGAAACCACTCCTGAGAAAAAGGCACATGGCAACATGCTTGGAGTTTGCAAAAAGGTGTGTGAAAAAGTCTGAGAGTGTGAGGCAAAATATTCTGTGGTCTCGTGAGACCATAATTGAACTCTTTAGCCTGAATGCAAAACACTGCGTCTGGTGGAAACCGGGCACAGCTAATCACCCATCTAACATAATTCCTACCCTGAAGCATGGTGGTGGCAGCATCATGCTATGGGGATGCTTTTCAGTGGCAGGGACTTGGAGACTTCAGGAGAGAGGGAACAATGAATGGAGCCAAATACAGGCAAATCCTTAAGGAGAACCTGCTTCAGAGTGCAAAAGACCCGAGACTGCGGTGAAGATTTACATTCCAACAGAACAATGACCCCAAGAATACAGCCAAAGCAACACTGGAATGGCTTCAGAACAAGAATGTGAATGTCCTTGAGTGACCCAGCCAAAGACCAGACTTTAATCCTATTGAGAATCTGTGGAAAGACTTTAAGATTGCTGTTCACCGACGCTCCCCACCATCCAACTTCACAGAGTTTGAGCAAATCTGCAAGTTAGAATGGGAGAAAATCTCCAAATCCAGATATACAAAGCTGATAGACATACCCAAGAAGACTCAAAGCTGTCGCTGCTGAAGGCATATCCACAAAGTGTTGACTCAGGGGGTTTGAATACTTGTGATGCAAGATATTTCAGCTTTTCATTTTTCATTGATTTGTAAAAATTTCTAAAAACATGTTTTCAGTTTGTCATTGTGGGGTTTCTTGTGTAGATCGGTGACAAAAAAATTTATATTGAATCCTTTTAAAATTCAGGTTGTAACACAACAAAATGTGACAAAAGTCGAAAGGGTGAATACTTTCTGAAGGCACTGCATAGAACCACCTTCCAGAGGATGTTCTGTGTCATTCTTCACTCCAGGACTTCAAGCAAGCAGTGCACCACCATCTCTTGCCATCCTTAATTCTGACTCATGATCTCTTCCCCTATTAACCTAAACCACCTACCATATTACTAGTTTGTTTTACACCCTCACCTCTTTTCCTGTTCATCAATTCCCTTAATGTTTGTCCCACTTAATGCTACCTTGCTCTTCATTGAGTTTCGCTCTTGTGAAGGAAGAAAGAATGAAAAAAAGCCATGGCTCACGAGTTTCAAGTGGTATTCATACCTGGAAGTTAACGATCAAATTGAATGCTGTTCATGACAAAACAGTAAAATAAAATAAAAAGCTTTTGTCACTGACAGACAAACTCTGGAGGCTCTTATGATTCTGAAACAGGTTATAAAATAACTATTGCTGAACTTGACTTTCTCTAAAATAACTTGTAATTCCTTTATATTTCCTTCTATCAAGTACAATTCACTGGCTGTGGGATTTCCTTTTGCAACATATGGCCTGTTTCTATGATTATTATAAAAATGCCAAGATCCCTGTTTTTATTTTCTTTTTTTTCTATCCAGAGTTGAGACTTGTGGAAGAGCATCTTTCCATCTGTTTTCTGTTGTAGTGTGGCAGATAACAGCAATTTTTGAGAGGAATCATGCAAATGATACAAGCATCAAATTTGGCACATTTGTTCTCCAGGGGATTCTAATCAAATCTGCCTGATTGACCATTTGAAAATCCAAAATTTGAAAAAAATAAAAAACTTCAAAAAAGTCAAGATCACAAATCAATATTGGATGCTGGCTGAGATTGGTGAATGTTTCAGAAACATCATCAAAGACGTTCAAAGTCTGCTATGCAGTTTTCTTCCCTTTACCACGGAAGGCAGACACGACGTCACATCCAGTGAACGCATGGAAGTTTGGGATCCCTCTAGCTTTCTCAGGCCCTTTTTCTCTACATCTCCTTTCTCTGCCACCTTTAGCTCCAACCCCTGAACTCTCCCCTTTACTAAACTTTCTTCTTTTTTGCATTTCACCCTCTTTCTCCTCTGCTTCTAATCTACTGTCTTTTATTTCTTCGATAGTCTTTTCCGTGTCTCCTTTCTCTATCGATTTAAGCTCCGTCTCTTGAACTCCTCAAGCCTTTCCCAAACTTCCTTCTTCTTGTTGTTTTTCTTTGTGCAAAAAATCTTTGCTTGTTGCTGCCATACACTTCTGCCTTTCTAGCTCCTCTTCCACTCTTCCCACTTCTTTTTGGTATATTTTATCTTTCCACTCTCTTTCCTTTCCTCCTTGCTGCTGTTTTACATCATTGAATTGTCAAGGTGAATTGTCTTTATTCCCCTCTGACCTGTCCAGGATGAGTGAGAACTCTTCACCTTCAGTCGGTAATACTCGAGAACTGTTCACAACTTGGTGAGAACTCGTCTACAAGCACAAACACATCCATCTTGAGTTTCTCAATTGGAGAAGATAAGCACAGTGAAACAGGATTAATTAACCTCTGCCATCGAAGATGGATGGAGGTTACTGTTTTCACCCCTTTTTCTGTTTGTTTGTTTGTTACTTCCGAAAACTAAAGATTTCGTAAGTATATTGATGACTTCCGTTTGTTTGTTTGTTTGTAGGCACGATAACTCGAGAACGGAAGAAGCTACCAATGTCAAATTACACCACGTGATTCAGGAGGGTGATGGCTAGTGCTGATTAGATTTTGGTCAAAATCGGTCAAAGGTCAAGGTCACAGTGAGGTCAAACATAATTCCGTAAATTCATGTGGAGAAATGGAGTATTTTTGCTTCGCTTGACGTTACGAGTCTTTTATCTTCGATTTTAATTTTGTCTTCGGTTTTTGCAATCGCTTAGGACGCTTAAAACTCGGTTGTCGAAATTCTGGTAAAAATCGGATGTCTTGGAGACGTTTTAAGATTGTATAAAAAATATTTCACTCGACGCGTCACGGGTCGTCCCATGATGCAGTGCACTCGAGCAGACGCGTCGTTGAGTTACGTTAAGGTTTAATTGCGTGGAGAAATGGAGATTTTTGCTTCGGTCAACGTTACGATTTTTGATGGTTTGATACAGAATCATCGTAGAAACTTCTGGTTTGCGTCACTACCTTCTCGAGAGACAGCTTTTATTAGACAAGGTCAGAGGTCAAGTTGACGATTTCGTAAGTACCAGTCTATGACTTTGTTTGTTTGTGAACAGTATTACGGAAAAAGTCCTTGACGGATTTCGACGAAACTTGGTGGGGGGGTTAGGTCTGGTCCAAGGATCATGCCATTATATTTTGGACTTGGTCCAAAATCCAATATGGCCGCTATGGTGGCCAATTTGAAAAAATATTTGAATTTTTTTTTTTTGCATTTCTACATGTTTTAAGTGATTTCCACCAAATCCACCAAATCACAAATTCCCCACCCCCCCCCCCAGCAAAAAAAAAACTGTTAGAGAAAAAAAAATTTTTGCAACTTTTTTTTCAACAAAATTTCGATTTCTCTTTTTTTGTATTTCGACATGTTGTAAGTGATTTCCAACAAAATAAAATGCCAGAATTATAATTGCGGCTGATTTTGGAACTTCAGGTTGATATACCCACGTAAAATCAATTTCTGTCTCAAGGAATCTAGTTATGACGAATTAATTGAGTATGTAAAAGGGAAAGTTGAAAACTATAACTCTGTGAGCACTGTTGACGTCAAATTGAATGAATAGGATATCAGGTTCACTTGAGTGACCTAACAGTATTGGCGGCAGAGGTTTTGCACTCTACCGAGTGCTCCCCCTCTAGTTATTCATGCGATACTTCATTGACATTTGTTTACAGTGTAGATGGGCAACCCAGTCGTGCATTTCTAAAACCAAAGGGCTTAAAGATTATTGGATTCCTTGCCAACTCATTTAGTTTTTGCATGTTGTACTAGATATCCACAAACTGTAAGATAAAAGTAATGTTTTATCTACAGTGAATCAATGTAACAATGCTTTCTCTTCATGAGAAAACATACCACATGATCAAACTTGTGCAGTTGATCCACATTTTCTCCTCGAACAAACGTTTTATCTCACTAAATGTATAGATGAAGCATCTATGATCTAATACACAAGGTACATTTGTTAAAAATAGCCATTTAGTGGTGATTGTGGATATTCTTTTTTGTACATTTTTACTCATGGATCTTGTAATGTCGAGGCTCGTAGAGCATCTAGAACATAGAGGTTATTTGGACGTAACAACAAAAGTAACAGGAGAAAGAGAGAGGGAAACATGTAATGCCAAGAGCAAGGTTGTGAGACAAAATAGAGAGACTTGGAGAAATCGGGGATGTGGGGAAGAATGAAGGCAAGGTCTTCAAGATCATTGGAATCTCCTCCGATTAAGCGAAGCCTCCAGGCCTATCACTTTCACATCACAGATAGGTTGGTGGTGTCTTTTTTTGACTGACTCATTTCTGGGCTTGCACCCCCTGCACTTTCCATGCTGGCCTCCCTCGCCCCAGGATTCTACAGGGCACACACGGCCCATCATCAACCCCCTTCTGGTGAAGCTCCCAGAATTCATTCTCACCTCCACTCATTATTCTTCCTCCCCCCCCCCATCTGTGGAACCAGCTTCCACAGTCTCCTCAATCTCATTCTTTCTTCTAAGGCTTCAAAATAGCTGTTCACCACTATCTCGGATTATCCGCCATCGAAAATCATGATGTTTTCTATCCTCATTAAGCCTCCCCGTCCTAACTTCTTCCAACTTTACAGTTTTTCCTTCTTGAGAGTTTGTGGCTGTATCCATCTTGATCACCCCGTGTCCTCCCCGAATTGGTAGTATTCAACCCCCTCTGTCAATACTTTGTAGAAGCACTTCTGGCAGCGAATACAGCTTAGAATATTCATGGGTATGTCTGTATCAGCTTGGCACATCTGGATTTGGGGATTTTCTCTCAGTCTTCCTTGCAGATTTTCTCAAGCTCTGTCAAGTTGGATGGAGAGTGTCGGTGAACAGCAATCTTCAAGTTTTTCCACAGATTCTCAAAGTCTGGGCTTTCGCTGGGCCACTCAATGACTTTCACATTCTTGTTCTGATGCCATTCCATTGTTGCTTTGGCTGTATGCTTGGGGTCATTGTCCTGTTGGAATGTAAATCTTCACCACAGTCTTAGGTATTTTGCACTCTGAAGCAGGTTCTCCTCAAGGATTTGCCTGTATTTGTCTCCATTCATTGTTCCCTCTGTCCTTGCAAGTGGCCCAGTCTTTGCTGATGAGAGACATCACTATAGCATGATGCTGCCACCACAACCATGCCTCACGGTAGGGATGGTGTTAGTTCAGTGATCTGTGATCGGTTTGTGCCAACCATAGAACTTTGCGTTCAGGCCAAACAGTTCACAACTCCAGGTGTGCCGTCGTGTTCCTTTTTCTCAGGATGCTTCCATCTGGCCTATTGATGTAGCTCACTGTGTTCTTGGGAACTTTCAATACTAGAAATTGTTTTATACCCTTCCCCAGATCTATGCCTCCTCACAATTCTACGGACAGTTCCTTGGACTTCATGGTGGAGTTTCTGCTCTGACATGCACTGTCAACCGTGGGACCTTATCTGGAAAGGTGTGTTTCTTTCTAAATCTAGTCAAATCAATTTAATTGGCCATAGGTGGACTCCAATCAAGGTGTAGAGACATCTCAAGGATGATCAAAGGAAATTGGATGCACCTGAACTCAATTTGGAGAGTCATAGCAAAGGGGTTGAATACTTATTGACACAAGACATTTCAGCATTTCATTTTAAATTAATTTATAAAAATTTCTAAAAACACTTTCACTTTGACATTATGGGGTATTTTATGTAGATCGGTGACAAAAAAATTAAATTTAATCAATTTTAAATTCAAGCTGAAACGCAACAAAATGTGATAAAAGTCGAGGGGTGTGAATACTTTTTCAAGGAACTGAAATTTGGTTGTGTGTGCGTGCGTGTTTGATTTGTATGCACTCAAACTGCTGGACATAATCGGTTGAAATTTGGTGGTTGTACTTGGGGTATGGCTGAAAAGGTTTCAAGACTGAAAAAAAACATTCAGTCGCAGAGGTTCGGGGAAGGGGTGGATACAAATTCTCTAAATATGTACCATATACCACCTGATAGTGGTGGGAGAGGGTATTGCAAGATGGCTTTGGAGATTCCTTGTAATTTTGCACTGTACTCGTGGCAGGGGCGAGTAAAGCATTGTGCAAGTGCTTTACTCACCCCTGCCATAGGGAGGGGGTATTATGCTCACGTATGGAGCAGGTGTTTCTCCTAAGGATAATTTATTACAACAGGATGGGACAACATCAATGTAAAAGTTAACATGAAGGACAAACGGACTTTTACAGTGAATAAATCAACAACTATACAGGGGAAAACTGAGGAACACTAGGTGCCATGTTCACACACATTACTTACATAAAACGAGAACATTGTTTTCGGATAATGTTCCAGCCACCGACGCGCAGCCCAAGGTGTTTGCCACGGCTTTGTGGAATTAGCATGGGGGCCAGGGCAAGTGGGAATGATGCCGTCAGTCTCCATACAAAAGGGCTACAGCCACTGGTGTGAGAGGGAGTACAAAAGTGCCAGATGGAATCAAGTGTTTTGGCTTTCATAAGCTCGCCCCAGCCCCACCCAGCCTCCATGCCTCTTGGGCAGGGTCAGCTCTGCCCACCATGAGCCAATGACCATATGCCATGGCCATCATCTCGACCACTGCATGAGCCGCTGAATCACCGATGAGACCACAGTCAATCACCCTGCGTCCGTGGGAAGTCGTGGAACGAACAACCAGCCTCATAGGGGCCGACTCAAAAGAGGCTCCATACTGCCGCTATGACACCCTGTCACCTTGTCTAAGACACTTGACAGATTGGTGCAGGGTAGCATGATAGCCTATCTCTCTATAAACATTAATCTCAATATAAAAAGTCATTTTCGATCCTTACCACAAATGGAGCAATACTAAAACCTGAATTATATCAACCCACCCTGAATGTAACAACAGGGATATTTTGGGGAAAAAATGCTTGTCAAATCTTTCTGGTTTGAAAGCCACAAGTTTCATCAACGATCCCTGCCATTTCTCATCTATCGAACCTTGGTGTAATCAGTAAAGTAAAGACCTAAGTAGGATAGAATGAGCTGGGTTTGTACCTCACCTGTCAGAGTCTTCTCACATGTTATTCTATTCATCCACATCGTTAACTGCCTCTTCTTTTCTTCTCCACCTCCCTCTAAGATGTACTCCAAGAATCCTGGATCAATCTGAAGCTCCACCTGTTCAGCAAAAGAAATGAAAGACAGCCACGTGGCTGGATTTTGTCCACAAGCAAACCCAGTCTGCAGAAACAAGCTCATTTAAAATAGCAATTTTGTCAGGAAAGAGTTGGGGGAAAAAAATACAAATTGGAACCATTCATTGTATTAAAGAACTCTAATGCTGAATTGGAATTGCACACAAGCTGAGGAGTATATAATCTTAGTTTTATAGATTCTTAAATCATTGGAAGAACCAAACCTTATTAAGTCGATAAATAGAATGTCTGGGAGCATGGATTGAGAATAACTGTGCACAAGATGGATGATGAGTGATTTTGACGAGATGAAAAAAAAAAACTCCTTGACATAGCAATAAGTTTATCTATTTTAAACATCTCAATTTAACTGCTTCCACTTAAAGGCCCAGTCACACCTTGACGTTTTAGCCAGCTTATGCCGATTTTTAGAAAATTTATCTAAAACGCTGGTACACGTCGAATACGTTATTGGTAAGTTTTGATAGCATTGAGAGCATGCTGAAAAACACTGCCATACGTCGTTGTACGCTGGCTTTAAACGTTGTACTTTTCGGTTGTCCTCAAATTTTCCATGCTTGAAATTTTGAGACATGTCAGCGTATGACTCACACGTTCCGCATAACGCTGACCATAAGTTGTAGCCACGTTACGCGATTGTTGACACACGTCGACACACGTTACTTGTAAGTTACTCATAAGTCGAAACACGTCGAGGTAATGTTTAGCGTACCCGAAACTTATTTCTAACCTATGAGTAACGTGTTGTACTCACGTTACGCGATCGGTGACACACATCGACACACGTTACTTGTAAGGTGCTCATAAGTCAAAACACATCAAGGTAATGGTTAGCGTCAGTGTTCCAGACTCCCTGGTTTTTTTTGTTTTTTTTTCTTCCTTCGGTATGATGATGATTTTGACATTTCCATTTCTAGTGCGCTTATAATATAATATAATTAATAGGCTGCCGCTCAACGATTTAAATCATAACCGCACTGTACACTGAACACCGTCATACCGAAGAAAAAAAAAAAACCGGGAGTCTGGAACACTGACGCTAACCATTACCTTGACGTGTTTCGACTTATGAGCACCTTTCAAATAACGTGTGTCGATGTGTGTCAACGATCGCATATCGTGCGTACAACTTATTTCCATCGCATGCGGAGCACGTGTCATACGGCAAGTACGTCGTAAAATTTTCAACATGTTTAAAATTACAAGACGTACTCCACTTAATACGACGTATGATAGCGTACTTTAGCGTTCTATTCACGCATACCAAACTTACCCATACCGTATTCGACGTGCGCCAGCGTTTTGGACGCATTTTTCAGAGGTCGGCATACGCTGGCAAGATCGCCAAGGTGTGACTGCGATGTTGACACTTCCATTTCTGCGGCGGTTATGATTTGAATCGTTGTGCGGCAGCCTTTTCATAACGTACGCCACGTCATCGTTGGCGATGCGTGCAGCGCGCTATGCATAAGTTAGACTATAGTTGGGCATAGGTTGTGAAGGCCGACAACAGGTTCAGTATTCGTTGGTATAAGTTATCTATAACACAACGAAACGTTCTGTGTCTGTTACTAATACGTTATGCATAAGACCAAGTCATTATGAATACGCCCTAATCTTTAAATAAACATCAAAAGTTCAATGTAAGCCACCGTTTTACATACATTGCAATACGTTGCCATTGCTGGCTAAAACGTCAAGGTGTGAGTGGGCCTTAAAACGTCATGGTGTGACAGGGCCTTAACACTCACACAATCAACTACATTGATTTAATCAATTCCCTCTTCATAACTCCCCCTACTCTACCCATTGGCCCAATATATTCCCCTCCCTTCTCTCCCTTGAATCTCAACATCCTCTCTTTTTTCCCCTTTTCATCCCAACCCATCTCTGATCCATATTCTACCCCATCCACCCATCCCCCTTCACTTCATTTTCACAATTATCTTTTTCTCAAATTTATAGACCCTTCGATAGAGATTGCTCTTAACATGTATTTACATATAAAGCCACTTTGAAATACAGGGTGTTTCACATAGGGATATTTATTTTACTATAAATTAATAATTGTGAGCCACTTGCATGCATACACATATGTGTTGTGTGTATGTGTCTTTGAAAGTGTCTTAACATTGCCAAATCGATTTTAGCACATCCGTTTCTGATTTCATTCTTTTAGATCTTCAATAGTGTGTTGTCTCATGGTATAAACCACTGATTTCAGGTGTCCCCAAAATATTTTTTTAAAGTCAAGTGGCGTTAAATCTGGACTGCGTGGGCAACCATTTATCGGTACACCATGTCCTATCCACTTCAAAGGCATCGTCTCAAAATTAAAAAAAAAAAATTTATTATGATTCCAGACTTTTGAAACACCCTGTATCCTGTACATAACTTATACCCCATTTCCTCTCATGAAATATATCCTAAAAGGCATTGTCATGTGTGAAAGATACCACACTTATGGTCATACTATTTCAGATAAGCAAACCAACTTAATATCCTCGACAAAAGAAGGCATGATCCTTGATGCCTGATGAAACAAAAGTCAGTTTGAGTCAGATTTGCCTACAATTGAGACAAAATGAGACTGGGTATAGATGAACTATGACCGATGTTGGTCAATTCAATAGCTCATGCAAATGTTCGTCCCCTACCAGTTTCACCGGAAGGGGCTATAGGTTTGCTCTCTGTCCGTCCGTCCATCCCACCTGTGATAAAAAAAATTCTGACTTTTTCCCCATATCCTTTGGCATATTCAACTGAAACTTGCTACATGGTTTTATTATGATAAGTTGCACAAGTTCGAGTTTCAGGGTGTTTTGTCAATTTTCACAGTTATTCCCTTTTTAAACTTCTAAAATATCACATATACATAGGTCAGTGTTTTAGCTGCCCTGCCTCCACCCTTGAGGCAACAGATTGGCAGGCCTTAAGCCTGGGTGTTAGTCCATGGCCCAGTGCAATTGGAATGATACCAGCTATATAACCATGATGTATTCAATATGCACATGTCATACGCATGTTTTTGCTTCATGAATGTACATTTGGTTACTTTTAATATGAAATAGGTAAAGCCAAGAAAAGAACATGGTGGGTTAGAAAGGCTCTTTCTTCTTTATATTGGTTCCAATATCAGCTCGAGCGTGCGTAAAAGCAAACTAATTTTTATCTCTGACTTGTTATCCTAGTTGGCTTTACTGGTTTCTTGTCGACAAAAATATATTAGTAAATTAAAATGGCTTTTTCTTTGAATTTTGCCGAATATACCCAAACACGGTAAGTTATAGGGTTTCTTCTTCTTCATTTTTGTTCCGGAATTGGGCCAAATGTGCGTTAAATGCAACCAATTTTTTTTAATCTCCCGAACATTCATTGGGACCAGAAAGGGACATCTATTGCAAAGCAATTCTCACTCTTGTTTTCCATGTTTTGGTGTGTCATCACTTGCATTCTGATGTCCCGTTTCTGCTTACCTGATATATTTGTGCTTGCACTGTATAGTTAATGTGACAAGTGGATAAATGTTGCAGATGGAAGAAAGCAAATGATTTGCTAAATTAATGCATTTATCAGTGTGTATCTATACATCAATGAGCCAAAACATTATGACCGCCTGCCTAATATGCTGTTGGTCCTCCGTGTGCTGCCAAAACAGCGCCGACCCGCCTGAATGGACTCTACAAGACCCCTGAAGGTGTCCTGTGGTATCTGGCACCAAAACATTAGCAGCAGATCCTTCAAGTCCTGTAAGTTGCGAGGTGGAGCCACCGTGGATCGGACTTGTCGGTCCAGCACATCCCACAGATGCTCAATCGGATTGAGATTTGGAGGCCAGGGCAACACCGTGAAAACTTCATCATGTTCCACAACCCATTCCCGAACAATGTGTACAGTGTGGCAGGGCGCATTATCCTGCTGAAAAGGCCACTGCCATCAGGGAATTCCATTGCCATGAAGGGGTGTAGCTGGTCTGCAACGGTGTGTAGGTAGGTGACACGTGTAAAATTGACATCCACATGAATGGCCGGACCCAGGGTTTCCCAGCAGGACATTGCCCAGAGCATCACACTCCCTCCACCAGCTTGTCGTCTTCCCACAGTGCATCCTGGTGCCATCACTTCCCCAGGTAAACGGCGCACATGTAGACGGCCATCCACGTGATCGAAAATAAAATGGGACTCCGGACCAGGCCACAGCTCCAAAGTCCAGTTCCGACGCTTGCGTGCCCATTGTTGGCGCTTTTTATGGTGGACAGGGGTCATCATGGGCACTCTGACCAGTCTGTGGCTACGCAGCAGGGTGTGATGCATTGTGGATTGTGACACATTCCTCCCGTGACAACCATTAAAATTGTCTGTGACTTGTGCCACAGCAGACCTGTCAGTTCGGACCAGATGGGATAGCCTTCGTTGCCCTCGCGCATCGATGAGCCTTGGGTGCCCAACACCCTGTCGCCGGTTTGTCCCTCCTCGGACCACTGTCAGTATGTACTCACCACTGCTGACCGGGAGCACCCCACAAGCCTTGCTGTTTCAGAGATGCTCTGACCCAGTCATCTGGCCATAACAATTTGGCCCTTGTCAAAGTCGCTCAGGTCTTTACTCTGCCCATTTCTCCTGCATCCAACACATCAACTTCAAGAACTGACTGTTCACTTGCTGCCTAATATTGTTACGAATCTGGAAGCCTTGTGCACACAGACAGACAGCAGTCCCTAAGCTTAGTTATTTCGATAAGTGTGTTTCTTGTTAGGGCCCCCGACCTGTGTCTAATGGGAATTACATGTGGGCGCTGCGAATTACTTTTTTAGTCAGGGTTTTCTTTTATTTTTACAACGACAACAACACGCCTTCGCCTCGCTTCCTCAACCCGACGCCATTACGCACATGGCCAGAGGTGAGGAGGTGGGCGGAGCCACAAACGCCTCCGCTAAGGACTCCGCCCAGAAGAGTGGGAGTTGCCCCGCCTACCGTGGGCCTGTCCAATTGAGTACGGCCAGGGAATCGCGCGATGAGTCCCACCATTGAGGAGGCGAGTGGCCAGAGAGAAGAGGCCCCTCCCGCCTGAGAAGAAAGTGCGGTGGTCTGGACCAGCGAGAAGAGATAGACGGGATCGTGCGGTGCGGTGTCCGCAGCTGCTGTTCTCCTGTCGCTGTTTCTGATCACATCTCGCTGGCGTGGTCTGGTTCTCTGGTCTGCTCGACGCTGGTCTGGTTCTCGGATCACATCTCTCGAAGCTGGTCTGGTCTGCTCGACGCTGGTCTGGCCTCATCTTGTCGCTGGCGCTGGCTTGCGTCTGGCTGCCCTGGTCCGTCTTCTGGCGACCGGAGCTCCGGGAGGGGTGGACATCCAGCCGTGCGCTCGCGGCCAGGTAGCCAGCCATCCTGACTCCCAGCCAAACTATCCTCCATGGCTGGAGAGCCGAATAAAGACCATTGAGGTCCATTTATTTTGTGTGTGCGTGTGTGTGTGTCCTGTGGGCCCGTCTTTTAGTAGCAACTGGTTAAGTGCTTTTGCTGTACATTATTTGCATCCTTCATAGTCGGTTTAACTCTGCCCTTTATGTGTCCCCTTCCCCACCTATTGTAAATAAATACCCCTATTGTTGAATGTTTCAGCTCGTCCTTTCCTTCATTGATTTATCACGGTGCGTGTTGGGTGATTAAAAAGGCCGTTGCTGCTGTAGTTGTACATTTGGTCCGGCGTGGCTCTGGTAACTCCACTCAGTTACGCCGGATCCGACTCATTCTCGCGACTCGGATCGGACAGAGTCGGCCGAGGGTGTGGTTTCCCCGTTAGTTGGACGGCGTGAGTACTTAGGTAAATTGGAGTAAGACAAGTGGACCCTACCTCACGCCGCCGAAATATTGGCGACCACGGTCCTGTAAGGGACCCGTGCCTTTCGGAGTTCTCCAAGAAGGTACGATCTAGATTCCGGGTGTTCGGTGGAGCCGACTCTTCTGCTCCATCTTGCGGTCGTGCTCGTCGCCGACGCCCGGCCCACAACAATATATCCAACCCCTAGACAGGTGCCATTGTAACAAGATAATCAATATTATTCACTTCACCTGTCAGTGGTCATAATGTTTTGGCTCATCAGTTATTTATGTATATATATAATATATATATATATATATATTGTAGTAAGACC
The DNA here is from genome assembly GCF_056783735.1 of Eptatretus burgeri. Taxonomy (NCBI): domain Eukaryota; kingdom Metazoa; phylum Chordata; class Myxini; order Myxiniformes; family Myxinidae; genus Eptatretus; species Eptatretus burgeri. Next base: position 37,886,612 of record NC_140969.1, on the reverse strand, counting down.
CCGACATTTGTGGAGGATACGTTCCTGAAAAATGCCACGAACGGCAAATCCGCAAGTATCGGGGCATTGTTTCAATGAGGAAAATGGGTATCAGTTCCCGACGATTTGCGATTCATGAGGGAAATTTTAAAACTTTACAAACAAGAATGCACATGATTACAGTTTCATTAAAAATGCTAAAATAAAAAACAACAGGTACTGTTTCCAAATTTTATTTGAGATATGATGTAACTTTTGATGTGATGATGAGTTAGGATCCAGTAAACTCTTCTGAAGAGGACACAGATGGTGAGAGTCCTGATGAGTTGTGCACCAAAAGGGATGATGCAGTTAAGGTGCTGAAGGGGACGGGACGTAGGTGAGGTTGCTGATGACTCGTGCAGGTGAGGGTGCTGAAGGGGATGCAGGTGAGGTTGCTGATGAGTCATGCACCGAAAGGGGATGCAGGTGAGGGTGCTGATGGTGTTGAGGTGGAGCGGCTGTAGCGAAATAAAAAGTGTAATCGCCAACTGTTTTGTTGAGTGCTGCAGGTTTCTATATAGCTCCTTGTACGGGTGCAAAACATCATCCAACCCCCTCTTCAACCGGAGGAATCGCTCCATCACCAAGTCAGTATCTGGTACATACTCCTTCTCCTTGATTAGCGGCACGAGTTGAGCAGGGAAAGTTTCAGCTGCATCATGGTCCACTAAGGCATGCTCGCCTGGAAGCTTCTCATTGTGGAGATTGTACCACTTCTTGAAGTGGTAAAACCATCCCCTGCTAGCTTGGAAGGGACTGGGGACACTCGTACCCACATCACTCATATCTGCACCACGAAGTGCATCACTCATACCCACATCACTGGTGTTTGCAGCGCCAACCAGATGATCGTACATGCACTTCACCTTTTTACGAATCAGAGGTCTACTTTAAGGCATGTTTTTCTGGGTATTGTCCTCTGACTACACATTGATTGCCTTCTCCATTGTTTCTCTGTGAACATCCCGGACTTGGGTAACCTCTTTGGTGCTGGGTACTGCGCTAGCCCCAACACTTTCGCAAATCACCTTCTCGTGTTTTTTAATGTAACGGACAATTGTCTTGTTCATGCCATAATACCTGCCCATATAGAGCACATCATTACAGTGAGCTGTTAGGGTTAGGTTACACAAGGTAAGCGCTGTTTCAAACCCTTCCCAGTTCCTCAACTATAAGGACGTTCACACAGTCCACACATGAGAATCCCATTTCTCTCTATGTAAATGGGTATCATATAGAATCAGCCGGTATTACAAATCACCTTATATAAAGAAAGTTGAAACAACACTTAACAGTGTGCATTATGGTGATGTTTAAATCTGAGTGAGAATAATTCCAATTTTCAAAATATTTAATTCCTCTCATTTTAAGCAGAGGTTCAAGCCAAAGCAAACATCACTGAGCTTTGCAGTGAAGCAGAGGTGATGTTCTCCCTCTCTCCCTCTCTCCCTCTCTCCCTCTCCTTATATTAGCAGAAAGGATGGTTGATAAAGGTGATGTCAGCTGACTTCCAAGCAGATGGAAGTTTCCTCAGGCAAATATCGAGTAAATCGAGCAGAAGGTTTGTGAAGTACCGGTACATGTTATCTTTGTTTAAACCCTTCAGCAAAGCGACGAGTACAAATGCTTTGTCTATTATGAACCTGAAAGGCTGGCAGACTCAGGATGCAAAAGTGTCGAGATTAAGGTGAATGATAATCGTGTCATGTATTGTACAAAGAAGCTTTCGCTTTGGAATAAGGCTTTTCGAATATCACAGCTGTGTTGTATCCATAACTTGTTTGTTTGGACT
>NC_140969.1:37776094-37869299 GCF_056783735.1 Eptatretus burgeri | reverse complement strand
CCCACTAGACCATTTGCACAAGTTTAAGCAGCAAAAGTTATCGTCCTCAACATTTTCATGACCTCAATTTGCCTTGGTCCTGACCTGCAGCAGGAAACCGTGATTCAATGGGGGGGGGATGGGAGTGTTCACCCCACCCACCGGTCAGGGCATGAACCAATAGTAGAGGAGAGGAGAGGTGCATAAATCAACATCAAGGACGTCGGTGGGCTCGACGACAAAGGCATAGGAGAGCCAGAATCCCAGGGAGAACTCTGGATCGACCGAGCTGGAGCATGCCATAAAGAGAGAAAAGCCATGCCCTGCCTTTCCACCGTCCCACCCACACCACCAAGACATGTCCCTCTCTTTCTCCCTCGCTGCCTGCAAAGATGTTCTTGTTGCTGCAAAAGACGTTGCCATTGGCACTGGGTGCTCTTCTACAAGCAACATTATCATGTTTGGCTCAATACCTCTGCTGTATCATGACTTTCCCCTGTCTTCTATTGTGTGTTTGAGGCCTTAAGGCATATAATAATTGAGGTTAGAAATAACTCGTAGGTTAAAAATAAGTTTCGGGTACACTAATCATTACCTCGACGTGTTTCAACTTATGAGTAACTTACAAGTAATGTGTGTCAACGATCGTCTAACGTGCCTACAACTTATGGCCAGCGTATGCGGAACGTGTGAGTCATACGCTGGCATACGTCGAAAAATTGAGCATGTTAAAATTTGTCGACGAGCTCGGCGTACTACGACGTATGCCAGCGTACTACGACGTATGCCAGCGTGCTCTTAACGTATAGAAAACTTACCCATAACGTATTCGACGTGTGCCAGCGTTTCAGACCAATTTTTCATCCGTCGGTTTACACTGGCTAAATCATCAAGGAGTGACAGCGGTTTAAGGCTCGCTCGGCTCTGATAAGATCTGTCTCATCAGCAATGCTCACCCAATTTAGAGACCTTAACATGCACAGTAAGGCCTCAGTCACATTTGCCACGGCGGCCGTGGGGTCTCCAAAATCTACGGCCACTAGCAATTATACGGCGGCCACAGTATTTCCATGGTCACACAACATAGCAGTCACGTATGTTTTTATTTTTCGGGGAGCCGCACGGCGTATTTAGAAATTGTGGAGACCGAAAACGTGGGGTTGCCGTACGGTACGGTCTTTAACTTGATGTCGCACGGTGACCTTAAGGGGGCCCTACGGCGGCCATAGAATTTTCACGGCAGACGCAAGGTAGCCTCAAGGTGCCCGCAAGGCGACCGCAGGGGGGCCCTAAGGCGAACGTGCGGCCAGACGGACGGTAACGAGTAGGTTCATTTCTTTAAATTTTTTTACCACTTTTTTTTTTCGGCTTGTCGAATTGCTACGGCGAACGTAGAAATGAAAAAGTTATAACTCCGCGTTGTAATTCCACAGCGACCCCTACGGCCTGTAAAAGATAGCCAAATGGCATAGGGCCACCCTGAGGCCACCGCAGAAACTGCGGCCGCCACACGTTTCTGTCAATTCAGAGGGCGTATGGCTGCCGTATCCTCGCCGTAGAGCAAATGTGACTTCGGCCTAACATGGCTTCAGATGCGAGGTAATTCCCTGTATGTGTGTACATCTGAAAATCATATTAAAAACAACAGGGCTGGGCTGATCTCCACCAAATTTTGCTTACGTGCAGGGTCAAGTCATGGGCACAAAAAATCCCCCCCATCCCCTCCCCCACTCACAAAGTGGGGGGAGATGACAATTTTTGCCTGTGTCCGTGCCACAGTGCAAGTAGTTTACTGACCTCTGCTGCAGACAGGGGGGATTATTAGCCACGGCCCAACGATATTTGCCCCACATCCCCCACTATCTCTTCTCCCACTCCCCAAGCTGTTCCTGAAGGGAGCAGGTGTTTCAAGTGAAGAAAATAGCAGAAAATCTGAAGATCTCCTGCAATGGTTTGAGGTACACTTTGCAAAGCCTGAAAGAAACTGGATTGGTGAAAGACAAGAAAAGAACCAGAAGAGCCTCCCCAATAGTGGGGCAACTTAGCTAAATGTAGCATAACAATTGTGCATTTTGTGAGGAAAGCACCAAATTTGGCACACTAGTAGCCTTATCATATTATGAACAGATATGGATATTGGGCCATCTCAAAATGTTTGATGGCAGTGGAAAATAGCTGCCACAGCCATCAGCAGCTGAATTTGAGATGGCCCAATCTCCAAATCTGTTCATAATATGTTAGACTACTTGTGTGCCAAATTTGGTGCTTTCCTCACAAAATGCACAATTGTTACGCTCAGTTGCCCCACTACAAGGCAATATTTAAACACTTGAAGTTACTCAGTCTCCGAAATAGAAGAAAATCAAGTTAGCAGCTGAAAAATGAAACGAGAGTTGGCCTGAACATGATGATCTCGTCCAGCACTGTGCACAAAAGGCTGGTTTCAACAAAGAAACCACTGTTGAGACTACAGAATGAGGTGAAAAGACTAAATTTGAAAGGCAACACGAAGATTTGGTGACTGAACAATGGAGAAGTTTCAACTTCTTTGATCTACATTCTAAGAGATGCCAGTTCATCTGCTGAAAACTTGGAGAATGTTATGACAAGCAATGTTTGCAGCCCAGTGTTAGACACGGGGGGTTGGGGGGGGGGCTCTTTGACTGTCTTAGGTTGTATCTCACTTTTTGGTGTTGGAAATCTCGTTAAAATCAATGGGATGCTAACAAAAGAGAAATACAAGCAGATACTGCAGCACCATGCAATGCCTAGTGCAAATAGTTTAATCAGAAGAGGATTCATTTTCCAACAAGATAATGGGCCAAAACACACACTTCCAATTTAGTAAAACAGTACTTGGAGAACAAGGTTACAGCCGATGTGCTCCAACTGTTAAAATGGCCACCCTGGAGTCTGGACATGAGTTCCATCCAGGCCAAATGGGATTACCTGGAAACAGATGAACAAGAGGAGCCCAGAATGAACAACTTAACAGAACTGTGGAATGTACCACAAGATATTTGGCACAATATTTCTATAAGAGTACTTCAGTCATTATACAGGAAGCATGGGTAAAAGAGCGATGGCACTCAAGAAGGCAAAGGAGAGAGGAGGAGGAGATTGGCACCATACTCTGTGCAGAGTGTTGGTGCTGCTTAAGCAGTCTCCTTGGCTATTGGGCACAATCCTGGACAGGTCGCCACTCCGACACAGTTTACCAGCATACTGGCACTCATTTTGCCAACCTCGGAAGGATGACAGGCCGAGTTAACCCCATCTGGTATTAATTCAACAGCTGAACTCAGGACCTAAGGATCCAAAGCCCACCACCCTTACCATTAAGCCAACGAGGCATGAAGTGGTTCAAGAGAAAGACTTTTTTTTTAAAGATTTTCGTTCAAGGCAAAGTGCAGATACACAATGTATTGACCGATACTATAAATGACACTGTTGTTGTTATTTACTTTAGCAGTTTGTTTCACGAGCATTTATAAAGGCTGTTGGTTTACAATAAGAAACACATATGCCTGTTATCACTGACAATTTGATTTAATTTACCGTAAAGTATGAATATCATTGGGTGTATTATATCTGTGATCCCCTTTGACATATTCTCTTTTAAACCTTGCTGCTTCAAGCATGCCTTGCTTCTCGAGCTTTCTGGGTTCCTCGCCAATCAATGATATTGTCCATTCAGTCATTGATGTGCTCACCAATTTGACCTCATTCCAGGATCACTGTGGGAGTGGTCTTGGGCTCCACCCTGTGGTTAGATATTATCACTCATGTCTTTATGCAGATTCATGGAATGCAGATGCCATAGAACTAATGGGAGTTGAGTGTGGTGTGTTCCAAAAATAATGTTTGGACCCATCAATCTTTCTCCCATCCCTTGTTGCTTGTACTCATACTTTTGAACTCTCCTACCTCAAACACCACACCACACAGATGTTCTCACCTTTAACATCAACACAGTAAAGTTATAAATTTCAAAGCACTACAGAGTATTGACTAACTATGCATGGAAACCCATCTGCAATAAACACAGCTCACAAAACATAAAATTAATCACTTAAATATTTACATTTATGCAGGATATTTGAAAACTGACATATGTTTGTTTATTAATATATTTCAATGAAATGTTTGTCTGTGTAAATGATAATGAAGTGGAAAATCAAAATTCCCACCTTGAGCCTTTGTAATGGAAGTGTCACATCCACATCTTTGCTCTTCGAAATGAACAAACCTGGCAGATGCACATAAAGCTTCAACTTATTGTTGTTCATCATTAAGAGCAGTCGTAGCTTTGAGTCAACCTCAATCCTGACAAAGTTAGCTCAAAGCACTACATTTTACACATTCATACCTTTCACTCACAGCAGGATTTAGACCCAAATATTGAGTGTATTTAAGCAGTGTTTGACCACTAAATTAACATACCCAGAATGCATTTCTTTGAATTATTTGGAATCTGAATTTGGAGCCTCGCATGTTTACACTGATTTTTCTTCACTATAAGTTCAATTTTAAAATGGTGTTATTGCCGAACAGGACTGATTAAAACCAGTTTTAAAATTCCTCTTGACATGATGAAGAAGAACACTCAAACGTCAGCTGCACCTCGTTTTCCATGTCGGTAAATATACTCTTCAACTTTCGTTGATAAAACCAATAGTTTATCTTTCCACTTATGTAGGCTGACACAATCATTAACAAAAACGTAGGACTGAATTTTCAAAAAGCATTTTGTGAGTGTCTTGCTAACACATACATGCCTAACCCTGAAACAGCGACAAAAATATTGTTTATACGCGCACAGCTAATCTCCCGTCGAAACAGCAATTTATGAAGGAAGATTAACATCCATTTAGCTGTGCACGTATAAACAGCCGATTAGCCTGTGAAACACCACATCTATCTCCAACATCCAATTGAAATGATGTACTTGCATGGAATTGCAAAACCACGCACAATTGTTGGAGAGGATTCAGTGCATTGCTCCTCATCGTAGGTTGATCGAGGTTATCTTGCATTTGATTCAGCAGCCAGCGAAATGATTTCTTCAAGAGTCTGTAACTCTGGACAAATTTGATATTGTCATACTTCTCCAGAGGATTGCATCTATCTTCGAAGATTCTCAATTCATGTTGGCAAACTGCCCTCTTCCTATCGTCTTCTGCCTCCTCTTGAGTGAACTCAAGCACTCTGAGCACATTCATATACACCCTCCCATGTAAACTACCAATTATAAACCATGCAATTCTTACATGTCCCGTTGTCCCTTTATTATAGTTATTCTCTAGAGACATTCAGGCAATTAGAACTGCAACCAACTATAGTTTTAACTCTAGTATTAACCCTAACTGCACTGGGGGGAGGGCCTGAATGCCACCCCTCTCTCGACATTTTTCGCAACTGGGAATTTAGAATTTTTCTCTATGGTCTTGCATACATTTTGACACCACTTAAGTCCAAATCGGACTTACCGTTTAGGTGTCATATGACAATTAGTAGTCGTCCTTAAAAGCTGCAATTTTTGCATTTGTTTATGTACAACAAACACATATGAATAATGGTTACATGCAGGAGGACACTGTAATCAATTGGCCTGTAATTTATTTCTGAGTGTTTTAGCATGATGTCTAAGACATTTACAAGGAATTAATGCGCAGGAGGAGGCCATTTGGCCCATCATGCCTGCGCCACACCAACACCATAATTAATCAATCTGTTGATAAGACGTACTGAATAATTATAGAAGAACAATAAAATACATAAAAAATATTAAAATAAAACATGATGAAAGCTAGAAGGGCACTCTGACATCACCAGATATTCCTCCGCCCACATTATTACATCATTATAATACCTGTACTAAGTTTGATTTAAATCCCTGAACCCAGATTCAAAATTTCACATAATTCTGGCTACCTGACCATACGTCCAATCAGGTTGACATTTAAAACATATATTCCCCATCACCACTATACCACGAAACTATGTAGCATAATTGTACTATATACATCACCACTATACTATGTATCATAATTGTGACGTTTCGCATCGATTGATGAAGTGGTTCAAGAGAAAGACTTTTTAAAAAGATTTTCGTTCAAACTAATATGGCTGCCAGACCATATGAACTCTTATTATTTGTGAGCACCCTGGCATCCCCAAGGCTTGGGGATCATGTGGGTGGAGTTTCCCCTCGATCTGTCAAGCCGTTCCGGAGAAGATTTTTCGTGGTTTATTCTTTTAAAAAAATCGTAGCTGCCAAACCATGTGACCAATTATGTCATAAGTGGAGAAGTTTTTGTTCCTCATGGATAGGTGATCATATCTGTAAAGTTTCGCAATGATCTGTTCAGCCGTTTCAGAGAAGAGGATTTTTGAAGGTATTTATGTCAAAAAATATGGCTGCCAAACCACGTGACCGATGTCAATACCTGTCCATCAATATCTCCACACCCAATTTAACCCAAGATGACCCTCAAAAATTTTCACACTGATCATAAAGAGTGTTCGACGTATGCAACTATGACATCATTTTTAAAGTTTGATTTAAATCTCTGAACCCAGATTCAAAATATTAAATTATTCTGGCTGCCAGACCATGTGCCCAATCCGGTTGAAATTTAAAACATATTTCCCATGACAACTCGATCATAATTGTAACGTTTCATGTCAATTGATGAAGCGGTTCAAGAGAAGGAATTTTTCAAAGATTTTTGATAATCCGATATAGCCGCCAGACAATGTTACATTAATTATTCAAAAATACACTGATATCCGCAAGGCTTGGGGAACATGTGGATGAAGTTTTGCCTCGATCTATCAAGCCACTCTGGAAATTAAAGATTTAAAAAATGATTTGAGGGTAAATCCAATATGGCTGCCAAACCATGTGCCATATGATGTCATAGTTAGAGAACTTTGTGTTCCTGGTGGTCGTATGGCAGCTTAGCTGCCGGGGTAGCTATCATTTCTTGAAGTGCGACTGTGTTGCTGATGCAGTGCCTCTCTACCAGTACACACAATGGAACTGGTACTCATTTCGCTGACCTCTGAAGGATGACAGGCTGAGTCAACCCCCTGGTGTATTAATTCAGTGGCCGACAGGGCTTGAACTCAGGACCCTGGGATCCCAAGCCACCACCCAAACCACTGAGCCAACACCAGGCTTTTTTTGTGTTCCTCATGCAAAGGTGGTCATACCTATGAAGTTTCGCCTCAATCTGTTCAGCCGTTTCAGAGAAGAAGATTTTTGAAGGCTTATATGTTAAAAACAATCTGGCTGCCGAACCACGTGACAAATGACGTCATCATTTTTTTCCCCTAATTACAATTTCGCCCCAGAAGACTCCTTAAAAACTTTCATACTGATCGGATAAAGTGTTCGATGTATGCAATTATGATGTCATAGTGAAGACACCTGTGACATCATCAAAAAAAATTACACTCGTTTCCCATGAGGAGTACTTCAAATGTGCCAAGTTGCAATTTTTTTTTCCATGAAGTGGTTTTGGAGAGACAGTGGTCCAAATTTTTCTCCTTTTTTCCCAACATGGCTGCCACCCCACGTGACCTACGACGTCATAATTATCACACAAACATTCTGCACGAGTACTCGCTCCCTTGGTGAGAATTTCGTGTCAGTCGGTTAAGCGGTTGCAGAGCGAACAGAGAAAACAAACCTGGATGGATGGACAGCAAACTCTATTGGTGTGAAAATTTCCAACTTCATGGGACCATTGACGGCTGAATCCCCAGTCAGGGAAAACTCAAAATCACCCAGTTCAGTTTGGGGAATTAAGGAGTTATTATGTGAGCGCCACTGTAATTACAACTGTAACCAACTATAGTTTTAGCCATCATTCATGATCTGTGTGCCAAGTTTGAACAAGATCGGTCCATACATATCTGAGATCTGGATGCAGACGGACAAGACCTAATCGATAAGCCCCCGTTTCGGATGAAGTCCAACAGGGGGGGGGGGAATAATAAATAAATAAACGGCTCTTACTTCGCTGCTGTCTCATAATAAATTATTCTTTCGAAGAAGCTGCTGCGATTACACATGCAGTGAGCAAGGACAGCACTCTGCTGCAGGTCCAGCTGGGGCTGACTTTGGCTCAGCCTGGTCATAGCTGGACTGGGTGGGAGAAGGAGAGACAATATTCATTTGGGTTTAGGAAATTGTTCAACGGGAATGTATTCAAACAATTCAGGAGAACATTATAAAGCTTCCCACATTGTTACCCCATAATTACACGAAGAAGCAGGCAAGAGCGTTGATATCCACTGCTTGCGAGTAGAATGTGGTGGCGAGAGAACGATACTGCTGCCATTGAAAGAAGTTCTTGCACAAGTCACAAACACATTGTTTTTCTTGAGCACGAGCCTGCACCTGGTACCTGATCTGTGCTTGGAAGGTGTGCATCGTTCGGGTGTCTAATTGGCACGGCAGCTGCAAGGAGTGTTTGAAATGTGGGCCAAATCCAATAGATCACCCGGCGCGGATGGTTGAAAGGGAAAGTTAATGGGAAAGCTTGAGAACGGCAATGCAATCTTGGTTTGTGCCCAGACAAGGTGTGACATCGACGTTGAGTTTCAGTATTGAGCTGGAACGCAGCAGTCAAAGGCTCACGATGACTCGAGCATGATGGCGGTGAGTGTGACGACAGAAAGGAGTTCTTGTGAGCACAAACGGAAACTTCTGATCGAAATTTTGCCACGTCCTGCTGAGACCTTCGGTGGTTCCTAATGGGTGAGTAACTAGAACTCGGTTCTTGGAGGGTTAAAGGTAAAGGTAGTCTTCCAGCCAATTCTTGTTGCGCTTCATCAGCGTCGTCAGATACCACACCTGTTGCGTGTTCTCGACAACGACTGAGAGGCAATTGATGAGCTTGACAGGTGTTACCGCTTAATGCAGAATTACTAACAGAGTTGCCAACATAAGCTTTGCCATTGTCACCCTCATTGGATAATAACGCGGTTTCACCAACATCCAAAGCAACAGAGGCTGAATATTCCAAAGATTTGGATGAAAATGCCATGGCGGTCAGCGTCGAGGGAAGTGGGGGGGGGGGGCAGGATGTCGAGACGAGTGAAGACATCAATCAGGAGCCTAAAGTCCCATATTCTCCGCATTCAACGCTGCAACGAAAACGACAACGCTGGTTCGTGGTTCTCCGAAGTCACTGCAGCTGGACTTGCTTTTCAACTCGAGAACGGCTAGTCCAACCGCCTAACCGCTTGTTAACGGTTACTCCAATAAACCTGAAAAAGGAACGTACCTGTACTAACGAACACCTTTCTAGTTTCATGAATGTAAAGCTGCTTTTCCCCTTTAAAGTTGCAAAAACGAGAGCAAATTGAATATCGATATTAATTTACAAAATTTTCAGAACCTTCACTTGAACGTCTCGTTAATATTTAAAACAAATGTTGTTCTTGATTCGAAACTGCCACAAATCGTTCCCTCCGATATTAACCAACCACATAATTATGTCAAACGCTTCGGGGAAAAAAAAAAAACTTGTTTGGAAAGAACTTCGGTCCTTCGGGAACGTTTCCACCATGTCGGAGCTGTTGATAAGTCCAAAAAACATGTGGCATGATTTTAAAATATTAATAATTATTAATAATTAATAATGCGCTGTGACGCAATGCAGTATTCCGCATTTCAGAAGAACCTCAAAGCCTGCGCTATGTTTACCAACCTATGGTTGTTTATTCGTGCTCTCTTCTTATTAAATGCTTGCTCTGACTTCAGGACTCGAGGAAGTTCGTGGGTCGAACGGAAATCAGCCAAGTCTTTATTAAGATCATCAGAGGTCTTCACCAGAACCAAAGTTCCCGAGTACCTCGTGGTCCACACAAACAGACATTTTGTGAAACCACAGGCTTGACACTCTACATCTTGGATCCCACTGATGGGACGGATCTAGATCCGGACTTTAACCAAAATCGAATCGGATTGTTTTTGTCATTTAACCAATTCATCCACCAAGTTTTGTTATAATCCTCCTCGTCCCTCGTCCCTCCTCTTCACCTGCAATGGTGAAGAATCACTTCAAAAATCTGGAAGAAAAAAAAAACATCTCGAATCCGGATCCAGATCCGAATCTTCACCAAAATCAAATCAATTCGTCCTTGTCACACACCCAACCTGTCCACCAAGTTTCGTCCGAATCCGTCCATAATTGTCCGAGCCCCTCTGACAAGATCGGAGACGTGACATCAAAATGAGCTCCGTCCGACCGACCGACCGATCATCCGTCCATCCGTCCGTGTACTTTAGTGTCCGTAATATTTCAAAAACCATCGAACATCGAGCTTTCATATTATAGATATCTATTCCTCATGCCGCCCAGAAGGTGGGGGCCGAGAGTATCAGATTCTGGTTTTAGAAATATCGTGCCATATATCGTTTTTGATCACTATTTCTCAACGGTGAAGAATCACTTTAAAAATTCTGGTGCCTCGATCTGGGTCTTCACCAAAGTAAAATCAATTAGTCCCCGTGACACAGCCAACCTATCCATCAAATTTGGTCCGAATACGTCCGTAACATTTTGAGATATTGTGCTCACAGACAGACAGACAAACACACAGACAAACAGACAGAGAGACAGACAAAGAAGGGTGGAAATATAACCTCCATCTACCCTTGGTGGTGGAGGTAATAAGTGAAAACTACAATCTATGGATACCACCATTTTAAAATGTTATCTACTATACTAAAAAAATAGAATAGAATATGTTTGTATGTATGTATGTATGTGTGTTTGTTCGTCCTTTATAGGCGGCCGAACCGTTGGATGGAATGAGGTGAAACTTGGCATGAGTGATCTTTGGGACATGAGAACGGACATGGGGGGGGGGGGGGGGTCAAGTTCAAGGTCAAAGGTCACGGGGTCAAGTTCACCAGGTAACTTCAATTTCTCAATTTCATCCGATCGAGACGGGAGCAACGCCATTCGACAGATAATCAAAATTAAATGACACAGTTGATTGACGACATTCACTTCCGACTTCTGGTTTTCGAGTTATGACGTCCTACATTGACTAAAACGTCAATTTTTCATGTTTTTGTCCTTTATAGACGGCCAAACCTTTGGATAGAATGAGATGAAACTTGGCATATGTGATCCTTGGGAACGGACATAAGGGGATCAAGGTCAAGGTCAAAGGTAACGGGGTCAAGGTCACCGGATAACATCAATTTCTCAATTTCATCCGATCGAGACGGGACCAACGCCATTCAACAGATAACTGTACCCGCCCATGGGCGTTAACTTGAACTTTGCTAGTTAACTCTAAATGGATGAGTCGTGTGTGTGTGTGTGTGTGTGTGTGTGTGTGTGTGTGTGTGTGTGTGTGTGTGTGTGTGTGTGTGTGTGTGTGTGTGTGTCCGAGGACCCAAAAGTCCCAAAAAATTCTGGAGGGCCCAAAAGTCCCTGAGGACCGAGAAGACCCAAAGACCCCTTAGACTCTATCGATCCGATAGACACTTTAAGACTCGACTGCACTCCAAAAATCCGTAAGAATTCCCATGTTTTAAACGCACGCCATGTTGAGGTACATAAAGCAGCTTCACACGTCCTTCGACCACGGCATGGCATTGTAATTACAAAATAAATCACAAAAACAATGATAACATTGCAACAAAGCATATATTAATTAACACTAATAATATTTACAACAATAATAAGAATCTAGTCATATATAATCCCCAAGTTGGCCCCCAGCACATATTTGGGCTTGGTGAAAGGCAAACTAATGCTCAAGCAGTACAGCAAGCAGGTATGCTACAAGGCTGTGAACACCAATGAAAAATATGGTCCATCGGACCAACAGGCCCACAAGTTGCATCAAAGCATTAAACGTATCTGCTCCTCAAAGCAGAAATCTTTCCCTTCACCTCCCCCCCCCCCCAACTCCAACATTCTCCTCTCATGCAACTGGGGTCGTTAAACATGAGTATTTTATTTCGTACAAGCATTTTATGAAAAGTCTTGGTAAACCTTGAACAAGTTGCAACAAAAAGTTATCTCCGCTCTTTTATACTCCTCAATATGTCCTCCATCACATATAAAAAGTCTTAAGGGGCCCGAGAAGGGGAAACCTGTGAAAATCACTGGAATATGACCCCCATTGAGAAATGTCATTTTTCCCCCATTTTATCCTTTAAACATGTTAAAGCCGAGCTGAAGGTTTCAGTAGACTGTTAGATATTGATTTTATTGAAACTGTTGGCAAGCAGTTGGGGTTTGAATCACTATGAGGCAGTCACAGCTGATAGCTACAAATTTAATACTAAAATAATGAAATAAAACGCAATACTGAGATGTATACTATTCTTGATACATAATAACATGTCAACAAGTTAAGAATGATGCTTACATAATGATGTGATAAAGAATGAAAGAAAACACTGAAGCTCATTTATAATTATTAGCTCACCTGACATTTAGTCAGGTGAGCTTGTGTGATCGAGCAGTGTCCATAGGTGAGTTAGTTAGTCAGTCAGTGAGTCCATAAACACTTCAGTCATTATCGCTTGAACCAAACACGATTTTGATGAAACTTGGCCACAAGCTTCATACCTGATGCCTAACGAAGGTGTATTGACCGCATCAAAATCTGCGCTCATTAAGGGGTTAACGTGGGAGTTTTGGACCCTGCCCCCAAAGTAGGTCTTTTGCTGTCTTCTCCAAAACTACACACATGATTTCATTAAACTTGACCACGACCTTCATCACCCGTAATGTACCAAAGTTTGTTCACGGTATTAAAAAAAAGTTCAGGGTTTAAGGGAGTCTGCGGGGGTTTGAGTGACTGTTGCTCCTGATCCAGGTGAGCTTCAGGACAGGCGGTCCTATTTTTGTAGATTGCCATTGCACAAACTAACTAAAAAATGAAAATACAAATATTGAACAACCTCAACTGTCAGAACGAGTCATGACAAAACATAATACTAAATCGAGGCATAATATTGAGAACCTTTGCAATACTGAGATTTCAGAACACAACAAAGAGTCTGCAGAGAACCTGGCATTGAACATGTACATGTTATATGATGCAAGAGAAACAGATCAACATAGAAGATGAGTAGTTGCCTTATTGTCAGCTTCTCCCCACCATGGGTAACCCATGTCAATGTACAAGATGCATTCAGAAACCAACAAAGACATCATCTTCATCTTCACCAAATGTCAGCTCTGTTGTGTTTGTACAACCAGATCCTCTGCAGTTTCCACAAGCAGGAATACACTCAACGTCGTGCTTCTTGCATTGCACCTCAAGCTGTTGCAGTTGGTCTGGCAGTTGTACCTGATGACCAGCAGCAGCTCCTCAGGAGCAGGAACTCGGTCTGTCTGGAGAGGGACAAGCCCATCGTCACTCTCCCGCCACCCCCACTCTTTTGGAAGGAGTCCATCTCCAGATCCCTTGCACTCTTGAACGTGAAAGTACACACGCAGGCTGTGGCACTTTGCTGCTGCTGATGTTGGTGGTAAACTCTGTGGCTGAATATGACATGTGCTGGAAGCCACCTTCTCACAGAACCGCGAGTGCCACAGAGAATCTTGCTTTTTGCCGGGTTTCCCATTGTGGAGGATCTCCAAGGCTGTCTCTCCTGCACCGACAGCATCATCAGAAGAAGCTGACTGTGCATGAAACACCTTGGCTTGCTCATGGAAGTAACTGCTTGTCTTGAATTTATTGAGGGAAGCTCCTTTCCATACAGGTGAGATGTCACATCCAAAAACAGTGTGAAGGGAGAGGATGTTTTTGTATGTGTCTGGATCAAGCTGTTGCTTGACCACCTTGATGCTCCAGATGTGAGGGTTCTTTGTGTTCTTCTTAGGCTCTGAGCAGAAGAACAGGTCATGAAAGTTGAGACTCGAAGGACGAAGTCTGTGTCTTCGTTGACCAGCACATTGTTGGTGACCATAGCAGGCAGCAGACTCCACAGCCCTCTGCACAATAAGGAGATCAGCACCTCCTAAAGACCTAAAGCATGGTGTGTCTGACAGTTCTTCTTCTGCAGATCTTCACTCAGCATGTTGATGACGCAATGCTTGTTTTGCTTGCTATCCAATAATTGATCCTTCTTCATGGTGACATCCATGTCCACCGTAAATGTCACGGTTGCACCAGCATTTCCTTTGAATTGTCTCTGCTGTGTCCTATCCTTCGTGGATGAGCCGTCATAGCAATCAAACACAACAATGGCTTCTCCATACTTCTTTGTTACATACTCAGTGTACTGATTGCAGATGTCTTTGTATGTGGCTCCACATGGCCATGGGATGCACTGAAGTAGTGTCCCACCATCCAAGGCATACTGGGCATAACCCGTCATCACTGGAACATCAGGTGTCAGAAGACCCCAGATGGCATCAGCCAGGGCTGACTTCTGTGGTTCTCGAAACAGCAGAGATGAAACGAAGAGGGCTGGTGGGTGACAGCACAACTCCTATTTGAAGGCTGATTTGAGATCATCTGATGTCTTTGCAGCAGTGATGAGTCTCTGGAATAGGAGTTGTGTGTCGAGTTGGACTTCATCGCCGTCAATCTTGACCGACTATTTTATGTTGAGTTTGACAACCTGGTCTTTCCTCCTGAATGTATACTCACAGCAGTCTTCCCATCCATGGACTTCAGAATCATACTTCCAACTGCCGTTGCTGTGTCAACATTGATAGTGTGGTGTGTGTGGGACCCCAGTGACAATGTTCCACAGATTTGGGTCAGAGCAGAAAGGATTTCGCTCCTGGAGACAGAGGGAGAACTGTTACCATGCCCTTCCAGTCGTGGGTTTTTCTGGCTCTCATCATGTCCTTGTTCTGTTCTCCTGTGTTGTAGTTCACTCCTGTGAGTTCTTACATTGCCATGTTAACTTATGCACAGACAGGCGTAGATAGCAACCACATCACAAGTAGTTGTTCTGTCATTCCTCTCCCTCTCGTGAGGCACCCACTAGTCTTCATGCTCCTCATCAACACCTGCTCGATCATGAGATCTGAGGAAAGACCAGCCTACAGGTGATCACTTGTTCTTCCCACATGGTTACCCTCTTCAAATCGTTTTTGGACATCAGGATGTTGAGCTTGGAGACTGGACTTCTGCTGTACATATATACCCTTGCAGATTTTGTGTAGAGGTTGTGGCATGATGCTGCCAGGTAGGGTTGCATTTATGAAATAGCCTGTCGGGGTAATGCCCAGTTACCAATACACTATGACCAGAAAACTTTCACTGGATGTCCACATATCCATATACTGAACCCAGAGAGCTGCAGTTCTGGAAGACATCTTCACCAACTCAGCTTGATTTTCAAGAAGTCCCTGATTCTGTTTGGCACATTAGCCTGGCAAACTTCTTCTGCAGAGATTGAAACATCCATCAGCTTCTCATAGAGGACAGCAACTTTGTCCATGTCTGTTCTCCCACTCATAACTGCAGCAGTGTCATCATCTGATGGGGTTGCGGCTGCTTCATCAGAATCCAGATTTTCAGACTCTATGTCTTCTGAGTTGTCAGGTTGATGTGGTAGAGGGACATCAAATGTGCTGGACAGCAGCAGAGCATTGAGAGATGCATCAACAATGAAGTGTGCTCGAACTGCATAAGCAATGGCCTTGCCACTCAGCATGTGGACTACTGCATTGGATACATAGATCAACTCGAGCAGTTCTTGCAACCCAGATGCAGCCATCAGATGTCCCATACATCCAAGGAAACTCACCTGTGTGTGAAAGCCCCCAAGATGTAGGACTATTTTTCTCAGATCGCTTTTGACATGCTCAATTATGATAATCATCATAGCCTTCCACCAGAGTGACTGTTTGAAGGTGATGATTGGGGTGACATCATGGCACCTGACAAACGTCAGTGTTGAGTGGATAGATGCATGTGGTGTCACTCGGATTCCTATCGATCATTGGCAGAAACATGGCAGATGCCTTCCCAGGGTGTTTGCCCTGAAGTGCAAGCTGATCAATGCAGACCACGTTGGCCTTGGTGACTCAAACATGATGGACGTCTTCCAAAGCACATCAAGATGTGCAGTTGTATCCTGGGCCTTTATGTTGACGAGCTTCTGATAGGTCAGTGCCGATGTGCCATGACTCTCTTCTCTGTGATATCTGATCTGCACTTGTCCAACCATGGATATGTCGCTAGGGGTGACCTTTGCCCTGGGGATTTGCATGCTTGCTTGGTTTCCAGCGGTGATGGTAGCAGTCATCCCCATACCGTGGAAGGTGTAGTGGCTACCTAGTATTCAGATGTTGTGGTCTACGTTGTTGGCTAGAAACTGGAAAAACTGAGTAATCAGGTTTGGTACGTCTGTTCTGTGTGATCAAGCAGCATTTCCTTCAAATTGGTGTACTTCTTGATAGGAACAACAGAAAGCATGGTGATTATGTGAGTCAATGAGGAAGTGTGATGAGAAGTGATTCTGCAGTTGCACTGAACTGAAATTGCAGTGGTGCCCACAGGACCAATGGTCTGGTAGTCTGCATCATTGCTTGTCCAATTGAAGTGACTTCGACACCAACATTTTTCCCAACAAATAATCTTTCTAGTAGGAACTGAATGCAGGCCTCTTCAGATTCCAGCTCATCGCAAGAAGGGTTCACTTGATTGGAAGTTTGCACTGCCTTGATATCTTTTCTGATGAGTTTTGCAGTGAATGTACAAGCTTAATATCCTCTACATCAGGATCTTCCCTCCTGTTGGCTGTATTAGTTCTGAAGCACAGTCGTAGTCATTGTCCTGAATGTGACCACGTTTGGCTTACCATTGGTCTCGGTTTGGATGATTCTGTCACCGCAGTGTTCTTACAGCTTCAGCTTCAGTGCAGGGGTTGCTAAATGATTCATATTCAGTCAACCAGTTTCTGTTCCACGAGGTCAATAAGATCATATATAATTATCTGCTCATCATCATTTTCTTCAAGAAAACTTGCAACCTCCAGGAATGTTTCTGTTCTCCTGTCATCTTTTGGCCAGGCCAGTTTTGCCCTCTCTGAGCACTCCATGTTCTTCTGTTGAGATACTGGAATCTGCTTCTTTGTCTTGAAATTGACACTACATGCCTGGTGGTAAACTGCATATGCAGCATGGAGGTCATGAACGTGCAGAATTCGTGCTTACAGCGGGTGCCAGGCAGTGTTCCACCAAGCAGTTATCGGTTATAGTTAACTCAGGTGTACAAGTTGTTAGGGAACAGTTCAGAAAATATTGTTTCGCAATTGAGAAGAATTCTGGTATTAACACTTTCTGGTGCATTAATTCTTGCTTTTAGTTCTTAGATAGAATTAGATGCCTCAATATCAAGTCAGTTGAAGTTTTTGATTTTTCAACCTTATATACAAATTTGGATTTCGTACGAATGAGGGATTCACTCTTCAAAGTAATTGACAAGGCTAACAATTTTAATAAGTTTTTATGTGTCTGACTTGATAGAGCATTCTTTTCTAAAAAAACGAAATCATCAAGTTTTCATTGTTTTGAGAAGCAGAAGTTTAAGGATGTTGTTAATTTTATTTTATTTAAGACTTTTGTGTCTTTGTGTGGGATAATGTTTCAGCAGGTTAAGGGTATTCCCATGGGTGTGAATTACAGCTCCCGACGAGTGGATATTTTTCTTATTTTCTGTGAATTTTTATTAATGCAGAAACTGATGAAGGAGAAAAAAATGAGGATAAGCTAAAATGTTATCTCATACACGTCGTTATAATGTAACAACCTGGAAATGTTTCATAAGTTCCAGGAAGACTTAAGTATATTAATTAGTACACAATCAAACATAATTTTAGAAATTTCTTATTTGGTTCACAAATTTTATGAATATAATGCATGGCTTTTTGTGTAGATGCATTGTGGGAGTTGTCGACGAGGTTCTGTGAGTAGCGCTAGTCAATGTAATGTTGTTCTTTATCAACGCTGAGAATGTGCCGAAGTAATGATTCACTCCCTTGATCTGTGTAACTGTCTGTACACCCAAACCCTCGGGAACCTTGAAGGGGCTATTGTGCAGTTTTCTGATTGGCTGTACTTGGGGCTTTCCTACATTGTTTAGAATGTTTTCACTCCTTTCCCAGTAGCAGAAAGCAGTTATTTTGATTTTGAACTGTGGGAATAGTTACTCTTTCGCAGAAGAAAAGATATTTATCTTTTATCCTGCTTGTTCATTCATTTCCCCCACTTATCCCCACTCGATATATAAGACTTGGGTTAGGGTTTTTCCTTTGTGAGAGTTTCTTTCTTTCATTAATGCGACATAGTGTGTACATAATAGCTAGACGGGATGTTTTTGCCCCAATGATTAGCTCTGCCAATTAGCCAACACCACACTCATGGTTCCGCTCAGCCATAATAAGTGCTTGGGTGCACGGTGAGGGAGTGTACCTATGTTGAAGTCATTAGGTCACTAACAGATAACGACGTAATAGGCGAGAGGACCCTGTTAGACATAATTATCCCAACCGGCTTCCGCGTTTGGTTGACAACCCTCTGGGCTGTGGAGTTATTCGTGGTCCAGCGGCCTCAGGGGTCGGTATGACGGTGGGTCCAAGTACGCACCTCGTGCGCCCTGCGCATGTGCCGATACCGTAACAATATGTATAATATGTCACGTGTCATGTGTATGATCACATATTAATATGTGTGTATATAATCCTTACTATAATAGCCTCCCAAATCATTGCTGTTTATCCACACATCCTGGTATTTCAGGAATCCCTCCTTTCTGTAGGTTAGGAAGAATATATTTGTTTGAGACTAAGTAGTTCGTTAACCTTTTTGCAAGTTCAGTATTGCGAAAAATGTTACCTTCAACGTTAAGGAGAGATATTTGTCAAAACTGTCCAAGCTGCTTCGACTTGTATTATTTTGGAATATAATATATTCCTTCTGCGGTTTGCCATTCATGATGTACTGTATAAGCTTCTTCCTCCAAGCAGCTACTATGAGCTTGTGAAGTTGAGATAATATGGCTGGAGACCACTTATATATCAGATAAGAGACACCATTTGGTCCTGGGGCACACTTGTTTTGAGCTTTCTTTACAATTTCCTGAAGTTCATGCAAGGTTGGAGTTGACACTTTAAACTGGGTTGTTGGTTTCTCAGCCCAGTCTAAATCAGACATGTCTGACAATTCCTCGCTCCTGTAATTATTACTTCTGCCACCGAAGGTGAAGCAGGTGATGTTTTCACCCCTTTCTGTCTGTTTGTTACTTGCAAAATTGAAGATTTTGCAAGTACATTGGTCAGTCGATTTGTTATTCTGTCTATTTGTCTGTCTGTCTGTCTGTCTGTTTGTCACCTGCAGGTCACAATTTAAAACCGATCTTCACGAAACTTAACCACATGGTAGAGTTTGTCATAAGGGAGAAGCCTATTGTTTTTGATGTCAAAAGGTCAACATAGGTCAAAGGTCAACAACTTAGGTGAGATTTCTAAAATCCTCAATTTTCATTCAATTGACTTGAAATTTGAAGAGGATTTATATTGCAGGTCACTGGATTCAACCGCCAATTATTTTTGAGGTCAACATTGGCCAAAAGGACATTGGCCGACTTTCTGAAATTGTCAATTTTCATCCGATTGACTTGGAATTTGAAGAGGAATTGTATATCTGGTCACTGAGTTAAACCAGCCAATTATTTTTGAGGTCATCATAGACCAAAATATCAACATTGTCCCAAGGTCAACAACTAAGATGGTATTTCTAAAATCCTCAATTTTCATCCGATTGACTTGAAATTTGAAGAGGATATAAATTTCAGGTCACTAATTCAGCCAGCCAATTATTTTGGAGGTCCACATCGGCCAAAAGGTCAACATAAGCCGAGTTTCTAAAATTGTCAATTTTCATCCGATTCACTTGAAATTTGAAGAGGAGTTGCATATTTGGTCATTGAATTCAACAACCAATCATTTTTGAGGTCAAATTTGTTTTATGGATTTTACAAGTATCATGTTCTGCACGACTTCTTCGATTTTGCAAGTACATTGGTCAGTCGATTTTGTTATTCTGTCTATTTGTCTGTCTGTCTGTTTGTCACCTGCAGGTCACAATTTAAAACCGATCCTCACGAAACTTAACCACATGGTCGAGTTTGTCACAAGGAAGAAGCTTATTGTTTTTGAGGTCAAAAGGTCAACATAGGTCAAAGGTCAACAACTTAGGTGAGATTTCTAAAAT
Organism: Eptatretus burgeri; assembly: GCF_056783735.1. Lineage (NCBI taxonomy): Eukaryota > Metazoa > Chordata > Myxini > Myxiniformes > Myxinidae > Eptatretus > Eptatretus burgeri. The sequence continues at coordinate 37,849,092 of NC_140969.1, read as the reverse complement.
CCTCAATTTTCATCCAGTTGACTTGAAATTTGAAGAGGGTTTATATTTCATGTCACTGAATTCAACCAGCCAATTATTTTTGAGGTCATCATGGACCAAAAGGTCAACAACTAAGATGGTATTTCAAAGATCCTCAATTTTCATCCAATTGACTTGAAAGTTGAAGTGGAGTTGCATATTTGGTCAATGCATTCAACCACCAATTATTTTTAAGTCAAATTTGTTTAATGGATTTTGCAAGTATCGTGCTTTGCACGACGTCCTCTTCTTGTTAATTGCCGGAATCCTTCGGATTTCGGCAATTATGTTGGTCGGTTGTGTGTGTCATTCTGTGTCTCTGTCTGTCTGTCTGTTTGTTTGTGTGTTTGTTTACCCTGTAGCAGCCACACCATTTCAACGATCATAACCAAACTGGGTACAAACGTCCGCCATGATCCAACTTAGACACTTGTCGGTTTTGGTGAATCTAGGTCAAAGGTCAAGGTCACCAAAAATCCGAAATTCTTATTTTCGCAATAACGTCCGCTAAAATGGTTGTATCGACTTCAAACGAAATCCAAAATGTGCATCTTCCAATACTGTATCCAACCATATGTCTCATTGGGGTGTCACACCAACACCCTTCTTAGCGGTCGGGGGTCGAATGTCGGGGGGGTCGGGTCAAAACTTTCAAATTGCGATAAAAACGCCATTTCAAGTCCAATTGACTTCCAAGTTATGACCAAACTAAGTGCTATAACTCATTGAACAGTAGCACTATCGACATATAAGAACCAAATTGATTTCCAGGTTTTTGTTTTTTTCAGAGATCATGGAGATATGACAAAGTTATTCCGGCAATTCCTTGCTCAACGAGCAATTTCATTTGTTTGTTTGTTTGTTTGTGTACAGGATATCTTAAAAAGTTGTGGTCGGATCTGGATGAAATTTTGTGGACAGGTTTGGTGTGTGACAAGGCCAAACTGATTATATTTTGGTGAAGATCCAGATCCGGATCTGACTACTAGAATATTTAAGTGATTTTTCACTATTGAGAGATTGGGCTAAAAATGATACAAAGCATGATATCTCAAAAAGTTGTGGACGGATTCGGATGAAACTTGGTGGACATGTTGAATGTGTGAGAAGGAAGAAATTATTCAATTATGGTGAAGATGCAAATCTGGATACGAGAATTATTTAATTTTTGAAGTGATTCTTCACCATTGAGAGATCAGGCCAAAAACGATTCACTATCTCATAAATGATGAAATAAATCCCCATTAATGATATGTAATGCAAAAAATACGAATACAACCCCATGTTGATGATTTACAACTGTGGTGAACACAACATCATGAACATACCCTGTCGCAACCAAGTGAGAGTCTGTACAACCACATGAATGCCGTGTACAAACACTGTGAGCAGTATGATTGAGATGTTTTAAACAAGTAAAGTCAAAGGTAATTAATTGTTCATTTCATCTCAAATTCATCTCAAATGTCTAACATGAATTTGAATCTCATCCCAACTATAAACTGGCACCCTGGTGCTTTGAATGCAGGGTGAAGCATTAATGTGTGCGCTGACCTACCTCGGATTGAAGGTGTGTAAGCTTGATCAGCATGTCCTGTCAATTTGTTATATCACCATATAACATCACCAAATGTGTTTTCATCTACTCAGAAGACGTTCATGCTTTTGTACAACATTTCAATGTTCATTTTTGTGAATAATACGAATTATGACCAGAAGTGGAAAAAGTTTAATGAATATGATTCAAGCAAATATACAGAAGTGAAGTACAGTACTGTATAACAAAACAAATTTCATCATTAACTCAATATTTTTGACATGCAATTCAAATACAATTAAGTGGCAGAAAATGTTTATAAACAAGTGCAAATTTTAACTGAGTTTGAAGTGGAACAAGGAAATAACAAGACTGAGACATTTAATCATTCAGAGCTTTGCAAGGGCATATATATATATATATATATATATATATATATATATATATATATATATATATATATATATATATATATATATATATATATATATATTACAATAGATTTGAGAATGAACAATCTATATTAATGTTGATCTGCGTGTGGACTCTGATTATACAGACCAATTATAATCGCCTCTTTTGTCCCTTTAGAATGGGCAAAGCTAATAATTGTGAAAGATTTCAATGGTTATAACTAGGTGAAGAACTAGTGTGTGTCGATAGTTGCAACTGTTCAGCCTGTTTTGACTTTAACACCTGGGAACTTTAATCTCTTGGCAATATTGTTCGAGTTAACCACTCAGATATTCTCACCACTGATCCAAGGTAACACTTTACCAACTAGTTTTAGTCCTGTAACAATGGTAGAATACAGTGGCTTGATGTTTGGATGGATCAAGTATGAGGTAAGCAAAATTTTGTTCATGTTCACGAGGAGATGGATAGCAACTTCCATGTTTGTCCTGGAAAAATATTTCATCATAAGTAATTATTACAGTGGTGGTGAAGATCCTTTTGGTCATAACCATAAGAAGGACATTGGAAGTCCATAATGGCATTTCTAATTGGCAAATAGACCCAGTGGTGTGCCTATCGCCTCTCCAGACAAGGGTTCTGAGCAGCTACGGGAATCAAACCTACAGTATTGAGTGCAATGCAACAAGACTTTACCAATTCCACCTCCATGAGTCTCAATTATTATTATGATTACAAAACGTTTGAGTTTTGTACAGTTATAATGGCATCCAATTAGTGATTATCGTGCTTATCAAGAATGGATTGCTTTCATGTGATACTTACGTAAGCAGCAATTCGATATACAGCAGATGTAATGCGGAGTGACTTGGTATCTGAATCCTTCACAACACTGTAAGAATTAAATATAGTTAAATTTTTTTTCTCCATTCTGCAATTGTCCTAGAATTCCAAATAATCCAAGCAACAACTTGTCACTGCAAGCCTCCTCACTCTCCTCGACACCATGCTGACTACAATCCTGATCTATCATCACCTCAAAAACAGTGATACTCAGAACAATTTTTGGCAAACTAGATTTGTGATGAACAGAACACGCATACCATTATTTCATTTTAATAGTCCTTGGCAATAGAAGAAACATGATGTTTGGCCTTCACTGAATGAACTTACTTTTTTCTACCTCAGTTCACATGTAAGGTTATTCCTCCAATGAAATCAAATTCCAGCATGTGTTCTCTTTGCTATTCCAGTACAAAGGAAGCTTTCTGAAATTTTCCAGTTGTAATGAAATGGAAAACCAAGAAGGAGCCCGAAGAGATAAAGAGCAAAGATGGAGTCATCAGGAGGAACCTGGATAGGATTTGGGTTTCAGCTGTTACTCCACAACCCTCAAACCCATCCAGGCACAGCCAAGTGAGACTTAGAGAAAAATTTCTGCAATAATTCACTTCTTCTTGGAGAGACAGATAAAGAAAAGAGGAATAGAGAGTAAAAGAGATGAAAGAGAAGAAAAAGCAAGAATTAGAATGAATAAAGAGAATTGTGAGAAAAAAAAAGAAGAAAGAAATATGAAAGGAACCTTGACTATAGCTGGGCAAAATATGTAAGCATGATATCTGTATGAGAGTTTACTTTTATATTCTACTAGCAGACCCGTGAACCCGTTGGGTTCCCGTTGTGACAGCGGTTGATAAAAAAAATCATTTCAAAAAAAAAATAATTGATAAAAACTTTTATCAATAAGTTGATAAAAAAATCTCCAGTGAACTATACCGCTGAGGTTGTTTGCAGTAATCAAATTCTCCTGAAGAGTACTTGACTGAATCGGGAATTGATTTTTTAATAATTTTTTCGTTGCCCGATTTGAACGAAACTTGATACTGCACACCGCAGGAGAATGTTGAGTAAGGTGGGCCTAAATTTTTTGCCCTATCATGTACCGTTTTGGCTGTATTTTGGGAACATACATACATACATATATACATACAAGCCGGTAGGCGACATGGGTGGTCGCTACATAATTGCATACTAGTCATACAGTTTTTGACGGATCGGGCTGAAATCTTTTGACAAAGAGGTTGATTATAGTGCGCAAAAAAGCCTGGAAGCCGATTTTTGATTTTCGAAAAAATTATTTTTTTATGATTTTTCAAAAATTTCAAAGTCCCACGGTGGTGTCCATAGCAACGGTGCTCAAAAGCATAGAACTAGATGCTGGTATGAACCTACCTGTCAAGTTTCGTCAAAATCGGTTGACTCCTCTGGCCTCCAGAGCTGTCCATTACAAACAAACACGCATACAAACAAACAAACATACATACATACAGACAGACAGACGGAAAAAGTGAAAATAAGGGTACTCTAGCGACCACCTAACATACATACATACATACATACATACATACATACATACATACAAGATGAGAGTTTTAGTAATATATAGATTTTAAAGTGCTGACCTAATGAGTTCTTTGTAAATCTCCCTGGTAACGTCCAAGTAAGGATCAATGACATCTTCAAACTGACACACAACACCACCAAGGCACAGGTGGCGGAAAAGAACGTAGATGAACTCTTTCTTCTCTCTTTCACTGTAGGTTTCAGCGAGCTCAGAATCAGGAGGCATCAAGAGCATCTGAAAGAAGTAAATGTCATCATCATTAGTCAATTTGTCCCCATCAGCGTCATAATAATAAGATTGTTGGACATCACCAACACACAGCTATTGATTCAAATTTTATCTTTATCTTAAAAAAAAATACATTCACTGTTTGAAACTTGTGGATAAAATAAGTTGAACAAAAAAGAAATGACTAAGTTGTGGTTTTGTGCATAGTGTGGAGTCTTGAGACAGGAAAGGAGAATTAAAATGGTTAAGACTTTGAAGAGGTTCCTCATTGAGAAAGGTGGGACAAAAATGACAAATCTTCCATGAAAGCAAGTGGACCATTTATTAATTTTTTAAATTTAAAATTAGTGGAGGGGAGGGAGAGAAAAGTGGAAGATGTGGGGAGAGAAATGAAAGGTATTTTGAAAAAGATGGAAGCAAAGATAAGGAAGGGAAGGAGTATACAGCGCCTTCAGAAAGTACTTCAGAAAGTACCCCTCAACTTTTGTCACATTTTGTTGTGTTTTCAGCCTCATTTTAAAATGGATTAAATTTTAATTTTTTTGTCACCGATCTACACAAAATACCATAATGACAAAGTGAAAACATGTTTTTGGAAATTTTTACAAATTATTAAAAAATTTAAAGCTTAAATGTCTTGTGTCGATAATTATTCAACCCCTTTGCTATGACACTCCAAACTGAGCTCAGATGCATCCAATTTCCTTTTGTCATCCTTGAGATGTCTCCACAACGTTATTAGAGTCCACCTCTAATAACCCCCTTCTGGTAAAACTACCAAAATCACGAATCACTGCTCATCTTCACTCTTTCATTCCTCTTTTTTCCCGCCTTTGGAATAAACTTCCTCACTCTATTCTTTCCCATTCTTCCCTTCAGGCTTTCAAAACAGCTGTTCACCACCACCTCTTATCTTCCCCCATCCAAATCCTCGATCTTTTCTACCCCCGATAATCCACCCAAGCCCACTTCCTTCAATTCTCCTGCTTTCCTTCCTGAAAGTCCCTTTAATGTCCATCTTCCCCTCGCCATGTTCCCCGTCCCATCCCCATCCCTCTCCCTTCCACAGTTCACCTGTGTCTGTTCCCCAATGTTTTGTCCCTTCCACTCCCGCCCCTCTTGTCTCATGCCTCCTTGCTGTGAGTTGTGTGTTAGCTCTCATACGAGCCTCGACCAAGGTATACAAAAAAAAAAAAAAAAAAAAAAAAAAAAAAAAAACCTGTGGCCAATTCAATTGATTGGACATTATTTAGAAAGAAACACACCTTTCTATATAAGGTCCCACAGTTGACAGTGCATGTCAGAGCAGAAACTCTACCATGAAGTCCAAGGAACTGTCTGTAGAACTCTGAGATAGAATTGTGAGGAGGCATAGATCTGGGGAAGGGTATAAAACAATATCTCGAGTGTTGAAAGTTCACAATAGCACAGTGAGCTCCATCATTAAGAAATAGAAAGAATATGGAACTACCCACAGTCTTCCTAAAGCTGGCTGTCCAACCACACTGAGCAACTGGGCAAGAAGGAAATTGGTCAGGGAGGTGACCAAGAACCCAATGACCACTAACAGAACTACAGAGTACCTTGGCTGAGATGGGAGAACCTGCCAGAAGACCAACAATCTCTGCAGCACCTCACAAATCTAGGCTTTATGGGAGAGAGGCCAGACAGAAGCCACTCCTGAGAAAACAGCACATGGCAGCTCATCTGGAAATAGCAAAAAGGCACGTGAAAGACTAAGATCATGAAGCAAAAGATTATGTTGTGTGAAGAGATGAAAACTGAATTATTTGGCCTGAAGGTAAAGTGCTACATCTGGCGGAAACCGAGCACAGCTCATCACCCATCTAACATCATCCCGTCTGTGAAGCATAATGGTGGCAGCATCATGCTATTGGGATGCTTTTCAGCAGCAGGGACTGGGAGACTTGTAAGGACAAAGGGAACAATGAATGGAGCCAAATACAGGCAAATCCTTGAGGCGAACCTGCTTCAGAGTGCAAAAGACCTTTGACTGCATCAAAGATTTACATTCCAACAGGACAATGACCCCAAGCATACAGCCAAAGCCACATTTGAATGGCTTCAGAACAAGAACGTGAAAGTCCTTGAGTGGCCAGCCAAAGCCCAGACTTGATTTCCATTGAAAATCGATGGAAACACTTCAAGATTGCTGTTGACCGACGCTCCCCATCCAACTTGATGGAGCTTGAGCAAATCTAGAAGGAAGAATGGGAGAAAATCCTCAAATCCAGATGTGCAAAGCTGATACAGATATACCCAAGAAGATTTGAAGCTGTAATCGCTGTCAAAGGTGCTTCTACAAAGTATTGACTCAGGGGGTTGAATACTTATTGACACAAGACATTTCAGCGATTCACTTTTAATTAATTTATCAAAATTTCTAAAAACATGTTTTCACTTTGTCATTGTGGGGTATTTTGTGTATATCAGTGACAAAAAAATTTAAATTTGATCCATTTTAAATTCAGGCCGCAACACAACAAAATGTGACAAAAGTCAAGGGGTGTGAACACTTTCTGAAGGTGCTGTGCAATATATAAATAGATGGCCCCTCATGTTAAGTCACCTCTCGTAGTCTGTCTGAAATCAGAAAATCTCCACAAGGTTCATCAAACCGTTTGATCAGATGGCCAGTGTCACGGGTGACACCAACAGTAGTCAGGCGGTCAAAGAAATTGAGGGTCAACTGGGTGCAGTGCAGTTCTTCAGCAGCAGCATGCTCCACTTTGCTCCCTAAAAGCACAAAGATTTCTCTCATATCCACTGTAGATTTTTCTACTTTCGTTTCTTTACTTTAGAGAGCAAGCATTTTCATTTAAACAGGCTGACAAGAAAGCACAGTTAGGCCACTTGTCTTTGAGCTGTCATCTGGGGTCATTTCCCAGCATCAAGAAAAACTCTCCCTGGTGCTTCAGAGGCAGGGGACTGCAACAGTGATTACAGCGTCCATCAAATGGACATTAAGGCAGCTGCCTTGACGACTATCACTTGCTAGTGAATGTTAAATATCACGGTGTACCTTTTGAAAGGAGCCAGCCATTTTTGTTTTGCTACCATAACCAGAATCAAAAGTCCAATTTCAAATAATTTCAAGTACTTCAATTGTTACTTCATCAACTCTTACTCATCTTACCTAGCAAAGGTACTCACTCATAACCAGACCCAAATCAACACTACTGCACACATATAGCACCAAAACCGTCGGTCAAGACAGCCAAGTCATTCATGAGCCGACCTGCTGTGGGACATTGGAATCTGAGCTCAACTTCATTTGAGTAAGAGTTCTCAACCCACGGCTCAAATAGCAAATAAGTGTCGCCTGTGAGATTCGCAAATTAACGATCAAAATAAACATGATGAAGTCAAATTCAGTTTTAAAATTACATAATAACTGTGGATGGTCGAAATGGTGTTCCTATTGTGACAGATTTTGGAGACCCTTGGGGGAGCACATACCAAAGCAGATAAAACCCAAGTGTAGTTATTTCATAGTATATTGTGTCGCTAACTTGGGAATACAGCGTTCAGTATGGGAAGGGAATATACGTTGTGCTTGTAGTAAATAGCATCAGCCCCATTGTATATAATTTATATATATATATATATGTATATGTATATGTATATGTATATATATATATATGTATATGTATATGTATATGTATATGTATATGTATATGTATGTATATATATATATATATATATATATATATATATATATATATATATATATATATATATATATATATATATATATTGTTACGGGCCGGGCGTCAGCCGCCAACCGACCGCTCTGAACGGAGCCGCAAGTCGAGTCGGCAAGACCGATCACCCGGAATATAGATCGCCGCCCGGATAACTCAGAGCGACGGGTCCTTGTACAAGAACCGAAATACGCCAATCGGCAGATCACGTGGGGTTGGGTCGATTGCCAATCTTCAATTTACCTAAATACCCACGTGATCCAACTACCGGGGTATTCCGCCCTCGACGGAACTCGTACGGAACAAACCGCCGAGGCGAGCTTGTCCGTGCGTGATTCCGAGCGGCGTAATCGCCGAGAACCGTCGGTCCAAATGTCCCCCTATTACGGAAAACCAATGGCTTTCTAACTCCCAACACACGAAATGTTCAGTCAATGAGGGAATGGATGCAACGAGCCAGTTTACATTCACACAAGGACATTCATAATAATGAAACACGTATGCAATTAAATAAGGCAAAATAAGTATGCAATTATATAAGCAACAAAAGCACGACAAAAGAACTACAGCCGTCTACTTATTATGTACAGTCATTTACACTGAACAGCAGTTCCTACTTATTAGACGGGCCCACGGACACACGTACACGCGCGCGCACACACACACACACACACACACACACACACACACACACACACACACACACACACACACACACACACACACACAAGAAATGGTGGCTGAGGCCTTGAATCACGAGCTCCAGCTCAGAGGACAGGTGAGCTGAAACTCAGAGCCTAACTCGAACCTTTCCACCTCGTGTGGTCTTCAACTTGTCCGGACCCGGGCTCCAGCGAGAGCGATCTGGAACCAATCGCCGCGATCCTTCCCGAGCTCCCGCGAATCTTCCCGCGCTTCTCAACACGTGCCGGTGAGACGAGGCGCCGATCCTTCCTGTCGATCGTCACTTCCCCGAGGATCCAACTCCAAGAAGCGGCCGATGCGTCGCACCAAGCCGGGAAACAAAATGGAGAACAAAAAGCTCCACGAACCAAGAAGAAGAGGAAGGAGAGGAAGAAGAGGAAGAAGCCTCCACTCACAGCTCGAGCCGAACAACCGGCTCAAGTTCCTTCCAAAACAAAGCAGCAGCTGAAGCTCAATGAGCCAGCCGAAGCAAAAAGCTTCCGAAGGCCTCAAGCCAAGCAAGCCAAGCAGGACCCGATGGCCTGCTGAACGACTGCTCTCTCCGAAGCAAAAAAGCTTACTCCTCCCACGGGACTCAGCACACGAACTCTGCACAGGGGACTCAGAACGGGACTCTTCACGAACTCTGCCACGGGACTCCCACGAACTCAGCCCACAAACTCAGCCCAACCACGGGACTCCCACGAACTCTTCACACGAACAAAGAAAGGATCTCCTCTTTATCCTTCCCACCCACTCCCCCGCACCCAGCGTGACTCATGCCCTCGTGATCCACCCCCCGCTCAACCACAGGTGGGAGGGAGTTGTTGACGTCACGGGATGGCAGGGTTCTTCTTCCTCTTTGCAGAAGAGGGGGAGGGACGTCTCCATTGTTTCGTTCCCTAACTATTAAATCGATCTGCAGCACATCTAATCGATCTCTGAACATTTAAACAATGAAAGGTGAGCTATCTAGGGAAAATGCACTTATCGACATAGCTGACTAAGGGAACCTGTATGTTGTGTGCAATTGAATTCCAAATTCGTAACAATAAATAAATATATATATATATATATATATATATATATATATATATATATATATATATATATATACATACATATATGTGGTGTCATGACAGAGGTGCTCCAAGGCAGACACGAGCAGGGGAACAGTACAACCCTGCTTTATTGCCACGAGCGATGCACTCAACAAGCCACACGACCTCCAGGCTCCGCAGGCCACAACGGCTACAGCAACTACGACCATGCCTCAGGCGGCGCGCACTCCTATATTCCGCGCAAGCACGTGACCACTCTAAAACCACTCCTCCACCACGCTCCCCACATCATGCCCTGCCCCCGCAGGCCCGCTACACCACACTCCTCCCTCCTAAAACTATGATTATTAAATGACCATCATCATAATAAGCATCATCATAACAAAAACGATAATAACCCAAAAAGCATAGGCACATCACACCATATAACGTGTCGATGCGAGCGAGTGGAACTGCAATGGACAGGTTCCGAAGACTGAGTCGCACGACGAACCCACAAAAACCCTGACCGCGTTACAGATATCAGGAAGCAAGGCGGGAAGCACAACATCACTACGCAGCAGAAGCGCCCCCAGGCGGCTCATGACCACGCGCCCTCCGGCGAGGTCGCGGCGACCTCCCGAGCAAACCTCCCCCGGCACCATCAAACGCCTCCGGCCGACAAGGCGGCACATCCCCCCCAGACAGTCCCGAACAAGATAAACATTCCGAGCCCGGAAGCCCATTGTCTGGACTCCGTGGCGCCAGCGCAAACCCGACTGACCTTGGGCGGTGATGCTGAACAGCGCCGTCGGCTGGGTGCACCAACAACCCCATAACAAACCCACGCATTACAATCAGCCGAGATTCCAACGTACGTCCAAACGGCATCGGATGAGAACAGAGAGTTGCGCCCCAGGCGCCCGGCACGTCTGACCTTGCCGAAACCAGGGGTGGGGGCAACGCTGAACAGCGAACCAGACCCGGCTCTGAGTCGATCTCTGAGACCCACACGGCAATTAGACGGCAGCAATCCTAGCATCCCCATACAAAACCACACATCAAATCCACTCATGTCATAAAGCAACAAGAACATCGTTTGCGCAGATGCAACCTCCCCTTTTCGTACAGCGCGTTCTCCCAATATAATCCCCACATATGACAGCAGGCTGCCCTCGCAGCTGGAGGTCAGTAAAACCTCTTTATTTGCCACGATCACCCCCAAAGCCTTCATATCACATTGGTCATACCGAACATCACATCTATTGATCCCAGCCAAACATATTCTCCCACACGAACTGTCGGCATTTATTTCAACAACGTTAAACTGCATCACTTGAGCAATGAAAATCAAATACGCAATGAACAGCAACCCATGAACCACATCACGTGTCCGTCTCTCAGTTGTCGTCGCGACGTAGCGATGACCTGCTTGTCATCGTCGACAGTCGCGATCCGCGAACTTCTTGAACGCGACGGGCTCGCTGCAATTCCCCGCTGAAATCGCCCGAACGACACGGGCGCACATTGCACCATGAGCGCAGCCGAAGCGCGAGAGCTCATCGCGGCTGGCATGGCTCCCGTTGCTCCAGAACCATACATCATCGTCGCAGGAAGCAATGAACGGCCGCTCCCGCTGCATCGTTGCGGCTCCTGCCGCCAGAACCTCGCCCTCACATCTCGAGGGAGGCCCGGGCCCACACGGAGGTACGTGCCCCGAAGGAGGCACAGGTGCACCTGGAGGTACGAACTCCGAAACAGGAACTGCGAGCCCCTCCCCTCGCACCACGAACCGCGGGAGCGCAACCCGCTGACCCTGATGGGCAACCAAGACGTGTGCCCCGCCAATCGCCGGCAGCGCTTCACCGGCACACGTGTGCCATGCGAGGGTAGCACGAGTGGACTCAACTCGACACCCGATCAGTGCCCCGAACATCTCGACCTCCACTGGCATTGGTCCTGTCCCCGTCGGACCAATTGAAACCAGGTTCAACATGGGCAGCATCAGTGCCCCGATCATCTCAACCTCCACTGTCATTGATCTTGTCACCTCCAGACCAATTGAAGACAGGTTCAACATCGGCAGTATCTCCCGCTCCGGGTCGCCGGGATCTCTGTACCCAAGCTGCAAGACTCGACCCGGGGCGTTAAAGTGTACGCCATGCACCGAACACCGTACCGGCAGTAGGTCTCGACCCGGGACGTAAGGGTCGCTTCGCACACCGCCATCCATGACTGTTATGATGGGCAATGACTCTCGGCACACACACCGTAGACGTCCCCGAGTGCTCAGACCGCCGTCCGGCTGACTGCATTGCAACGCTCGGCCACGACCAGCGCCGAAGACCGTGCGCGCGGCCGTGCGCACCTGGAACATCGCGCTGACCTGCGGATCATCTGCTGCGCACCGACCATCGAGACCCCGGACATTCCTCAGAGCTTGCGTGACGTCCGACGCCGCGTCTGAGCTGAACTTCATGTCCTCGTTCTTTAGCCGTGACCTCGCAGAAACCATTCCCGAGGTTCGCAAAGCAGTCATAAAACGAACTCCGAGCGCGGCCGTCGTCCACAAACCACTCAGCAGCCGATAACGTTCCGTTGAGAGCGAGGCGAGCAAGATTGATTTGCACTTGCTTTCATCGTCCACCTCATTCGTGTGGAAATAGCAGCCCAACTGTTCAGAAAACAATTCGAAGTCGTCTCCGATGAAGACGGGCACGCGTCCGTGCGCTGTGCCCCGACCTTTCGTCATGCTTGAGCCGGCCGTGACGGTGAGACGCCTGGCCCCGAAGCCTGTGCGTGCGGCGCGCGAAACCTGCGATGCGCTCCTCGCGATGCGCTCCTCCGGACCCTCGCCCGGCGTAGACCTCGAGCCGCGCGGGGTGCGCTGAGTTACTCGCTGCCGATCCGAACCCAACCACTCTGCACACGCCGATCCGAACAGACTCGTCGCCAAATGTGGTGTCGTGACAGAGGTGCTTCAAGGCAGACACGAGCGGGGGAACAGTACAACCCTGCTTTATTGCCACGAGCGATGCACTCTACAAGCCACACGACCTCCAGGCTCCGCAGGCCACAACGGCTACAGCAACTACGACCACGCCTAAGGCGGCGCGCACTCCTATATCCCGCGCAAGCACGTGACCACTCTAAAACCACTCCTCCACCACGCTCCCCACATCATGCTCTGCCCCCGCAGGCCCGCTACACCACAATATATACAGTAGACTAGACGTAAGTCGTCACCATCGGGACCGAGAAAAAAGTGATGACTTAGAAATGTGACGACTTATGCGTATGCGAACATTCATGATGACTGTGGGGTGAAGGATGAAGTCGCGCATGGCCTGGACACGTATGTGTGAGAGCCGGCTATTGTACCAAAAGGAAAACACAATCCTCGGGGCATAGGTGGGGGTTCATTGGTGAGTTGGAAAGTGATCAAGCAAAGATGGAATTCATGAATCAGTTTATCAAAAATAAAGACAATGAACAACTGTAAGACAACTCATATACCATCGGTGATGGTATGGTGACAAATTACATGACACACAGTCATCGTGGTGATGATTACCACTCAATTCCAATGTGTAAGTGAGTGCGGTAATGTACAAAACAAGCCAATATAAAACCATGATCGGACTTCAACACGAAGCTCGATTGATCCTTTACTCCTTCGCGAAGTAATCCGTTTTGTTTGACTGCCTCAAACTCTTGGGCATCTGGTGCATAAGAAAGGACTCAAACCGGTCATTGTATTCCATGATGTTGTCTGGGCAATCCTCCACCAAAAGACAGTATCGGCGCATCACATCCAGACAGTATCGGCGAATCCACGCTGCCTGATTCGCCACACTTCTTGACCTTGCGGATTCCCCACCTCACTTTGAATCTGTCTATCCAGTGCATCGGCAAGGTCTCGGCATCATCATGCCCAAGGTCCGCAGCGAATTTACGTGCCTTCAGCAGCAACATTTCACCGTCCAACCGAATATTTGGCTGAGCCGACATTTGCCGAAACCAAATGATGAGCGCGTCATGGACATCTTCAAAGGACACACATTTCACGCGTTTCACACTTACCACCGGCCTCGCGATCTTCTCCACTTGTCCAAATATCGTGCCCTTATTCTTCAAGATATCGTTCAATGTCTGCCGTTTGATGTCCAACTTCTCAGCTGTGGCTGTTTTCTTCATCAGTGGGTTTGCCTCGCAAAACTGGATAATGTCGTATTTTTCTTGGTAGGTTTTAGTTGTAAGCTTACGCTTAGTCGCCATTGTCCTGCCTGCAGTGCCATCAACGTGTGTACGCAGTTATAAATAGCCTATCACTGGCGGTGTAAACCAATGAGCGAGCATCACGATTCCATGAAATCGGGCTTCTCACGAGGCAGCAGATCCGTGTGATGAGTTAGGAGTGGTAATTTACTTGAGTTTCCATTACGCGGGAACGGACAACATCTGACGACTTAGACGAAGTGACGACTTAGAGATGATGACTTACAGAGGGATGACCCTTTATTCAAAGGGATTTAACATGAGATAAATTCTGGACTTTTTGACGCTGCCGACTTAGGCGAAGTGACGAGTTACACGCTGCCAACTTACACCAAGTCTACTGTATATATATATATATATATATATATATATATATATATATATATATATATATATATATATATGTATATATATATATATATATTTGTCGTGTCCAAGGGGTTTAGCCCCTGCCTGGATGGATAGCTGAACGATTTCCTTTGGAGCCTTACAGCTGAGATTCCCAGGAGATTATGGCGCACGCGCGGAATGGAAGGGCGACAAAGACGGAGGCACACGCTCGGGTTTTACTCGAACCCACGACAAATAGACAATGCAAGCAACTTAAATAAATCCGGAGGTTTAATGAAAATAAATCAAATACTTACAATGGTAATAATTCAAAATGTAATCATAAAAATGGAATGTGAGGAAAACAAAATCTAATTTTGATGTGTCTCCACACACACTTTAATACAGACAAGGAGACAGAATAAATAGTAGGAAAATCCTCCCTTTCTCCAGGTACTTAGCTGTGTGCCCAGAGATGAATTTCTGAAGCTTAATGTGTGCCAAACTGTATTGTCACTGCATGGGAATACATGCCCAAAATGGCACCCAGCCGCTCTCTGGGTGGGAAATGTACAGGAGGCAATTTGGGCAGTGATACTCAACACCAGGGCTCAGAAACTGCAGTGCAGCTTCTTTCGTCAATTGCACTTGCCGACGCCGCTGCTCTCTGCAGAATGGTGCCATCTCCTTCCCCAATGGCACAACATGAGGCTTCGAGGCACGATCTCACACAATCCCACTGAACAGTCAATGGCTAGTGTGTTGCTCCATCATGCAAGCCAATTTTCCTCAGCACGAACATGAGAATCATGCAAGCCAATTTTCCTCAGCACGAACATGAGAATCATGCAGCCTTCTTCATTCCCGTCAAGGGGAAGCCAGCCATAATGCCCTTCTCTTCCAATCACTGATCCTGCCTCACAACAGCGAACAAAGACCCACATGGCAGCACGATGCCAAGCCTCACAACCAACCATGCCACCAAGTCCCGAAAGACCAATGAGCATCACAGGATCGCCCAGCTCACCAATGGGGAAGTGGCCTGGGCGCAGTTGCCACCACACACTGACCCTTACAGCCTTTCTTCCTTTTCAAGTATCTCTTCCTTATTCTCTTTGGCCCATAGCTATCAACAAAAGCGCCAACGGCTCTTTTCAGGACCTATCTAACGTTTGGACACCTCACGCTCTCATCTGATATCCTCGCATTTCACCCTCCACACCTCTCCAAACAACCATATCACACACTTCCATCCAGATTGCACAGCTCATACCCTACACTTGCACCCAGATCCCTTTAATTTGACTGCTTGTTTGCGTCCACAGAACCAGACGTTTCACCTGTGGGTAAGAGTAGGGTTGACCCCACACCCCATCGCTCTCACTTTCTGAATATCCTCTTGCTCATCTTCTTTTTCCCAGAATGAGAGTGGCATCTGTGCATTTGTGCTAATTATCCCCCCCCCCCACCCCCGGAGGGAGGAAGCGGGATATTGTAATCGTCCGGTTTGTTTGTCTGTTTGTTTGTTTGTCTGTCTGTCTGTTAGCAACTTTACGGCAAAACGGCTTGAGCAAACACGATCAAATTTAATCCACAGGTGGGCAATGAACCTTGGACAACCCCATTAACTTTTGGGTCCAATTGGATCAAAAGTCAAGGTCAAGAAAAGATGAAAATCATTTTTCGTTCATAACTTCATCAAAAATGATCTGATTTACTTCAAACTAAGCTTATAGTGAACCTTATTCTATTTGTCACTTATAATCCTACCCATTCCTATAGTGAAAAATGCATATTTGTGAAGATCGGTAGGGTCCGAAGTTTTGGGGGTCATGGTCATCGGTCAAAATTACAAATTTTCCATTGAAACTAAAACATGGTTACGAAAATACAACTTTACTGGAAAACGGCTGGCTCAAACACTGTCAAATTGTATCCACAGGTGGGTAATGAACCTCGGACGACCCCATTAACTTTTGGGTCCAATTAGGTCAAAGGTCAAGGTCAGGTCACGAAAAGGTAAAATCGTTTATCGCTCATAACTTTGTCAAAAATGATCCGGTTTACTTCAAACTTAGCTTATAGTGAACCTTATTCTATTTGTGACTAAAAATCCTTACAATCCTATCGTGAAAATGCATATTTGTGAAGATCGGTAGGGTCCGAAGTTTTACGGTCATAACTTCATCAAAAATGGTTTAATTGACTTCAAACTAAGACTAAAATATTCCTTATTCTATTCCTTAGAATCAACATTTTGGTTTAGGATGTATCAAATTTAAATTTGATCCCCAAAATAACTATGCCTTAAATGGGTGGGATTTGTTGTGCCTGGTTTAACTTATTTAGGGGCTTGTGTATAAGTAAGGGTTTTTCATTTGTGACCCTGCTTGGCTTGTAAATATGTGCTTTTGTAGAAGTATAACCCCTTTCAAACTGTCTGGTTGTCAGTTTCTATTGGTTACATATGGTGTGCTACAGACAAGGAGTTCTTCCAAACTGTTCCGTTGTGAGTAGTCAGTAACCAACGCGTAAAACTATGGTAACACTCGGCCGTATCCTGGAATCGGTTATGCATTGGGAAGCACAGTTCCCTATCTGGGGTGTTTAATATGCCAGGAAGGTAAAGCATGATTTGGACGCTGGATCCTATTTAAAATAAGCTTCTCAGATGGCATCTGTGGTTTCTTAGCAGCGAACCGTGCCACGTAGTTACCTACAGTTTGGTGGCTTCAAGATTGCTATCGGGGATGCCGATTGTAAGAATTCCCCTTATAATCCACCCCGGGGCGAATTCTTCACAATATTTAACCTCCGCCATCAAAGATCGGAGGTTACTGTTTTCACCCCGTTCTGTTTGTTTGTTGGTGAACAGCATTACGGAAAAACTCCTCGACGGATTTCGACGAAACTTGGTGGGGGGATTTGGTATGGTCCAATGATCATGCCATTAGATTTTGGACTTGGTCCAAAATCCAATATGGCCGCTATGGCGGCCATTTTGAAAAATATATTTTAATTTTTTTTTTTGCATTTCTACATGTTTTAAGTGATTTCCAACCCCCCCCCCCCAAAAAGAAAATTGTTAGAGAAAAAAATTTTTGCAACTTTTTTATCAACAAAATTTCGATTTTTTTTTTTGCATTTCTACATGTTATAAGTGATTTCCAACAAAAACCATGTCAAAATTATAATTGCGGCTGATTTTGGAACTTCAGGTGGATATACCCACGTAAAATCAATTTCTGTCTCAAGGAATCTAGTTATGACGAATGAATTGAGTATGTAAAAGTTAAAAGTAAAAGGGAAAGTTGCAAACTATAACTCTGTGAGCACTGTTGACGTCAAATTGAATGAATAGGATATCAGGTTCACTTGAGTGACCGAGCAGTATTGGCGGCGGAGGTTTTGCACTCTACCGAGTGCTCCCCCTCTAGTTTGAAGGTGTTTTAATGAAAAGTATTGTTTCGGTTATGGGAAAAGACCCTGGGGTGATGCACTCAACACATAAGGAATCATTTGTTAGATATTTCATTAGTGTGTTTAGTCAGATTAACTTTCCCCTCGTAACAGGGATGGGGAAAATGTGTTGTGTATGTTTAGCAGGTTCTATCCCCTTGATAATGTCTCAATTTATTGAAATCCCCCCTCCCCATCCATCCATCCCAATCCCTCACCCTTTCCCTCTCAAAGCTCTCTTCCCCTATGCCTCTCTAAAATTCCTCACCCTTCTCCTCTCAAACCTCTCAAACTCCCCACATTCTTTAAAAAAAAACCCTCTCCATTTAATTCATTTTAATCCCTCCCTTATTTAATAATAAGGTCAGGTCAGGTTCGATCTGTGACCTGCTACAGGTACCATGTAAACCTGTACTAACCTGTTCCATGGTCGGGTTGTCGGCGACTAAACCGTCTCCCCCACCAGGTTTTCTGGTGAGGAGGGTGTTTGGATATGGACACCCAGCAGGATTAAAAACAAAACCTGTCAAAGGGCGGAGGAGCTCCTTGTGAGCCAACGGCCATCCATATCTAGTGCCCAACTGTGTCTGCGGACGTCCTCCTGCAGTTGGGTTACTTCTTATTTGGAGGTTGGTGGCAGGATTTGCACTCCAGCCACCGTAAAACGCTTCATTCCGCAAAACGCAAAAACGCAAAAAAATCTGAAAACCCACTCCGTGGGAGTACCTCCTGTGCAGCTTCCCTTCGCAGGGCAGCTCACCGGATGATGGGATTGGGGCAAAGCCTTCGGGACCCCCAATCTTTGATAGGAGGGAAACCACGGGGAAACATCCCTGGGTCAGATTGCGGGAGAGTGTGTCGGAGTGGTGCTGAGGTGTCGTCCACCAGACGGCGGTCTCCTTGGGTTAACCTGAGGCGGTCCCTTCGGGTGGGTGCCTGGAATGTCCTATCCCTAAGAGAGGATGATCACCTGTCTCTGTTATCATCTGAGCTCAAGCGTTTGGACATCGGGATTGCAGCTCTCTCTGAGGTTCGGAGACCGGATTGCGGCGAGATAATGGTGGGTGGTTACACCTACTATTGGTCTGGTCGCTCTGATGGTTACCATACCCAAGGAGTTGCTGTAGCTGTGTCCAATAAGCTGACCCCAATGATAATTGAGGTAACACCGGTCAACGAGCGTATTATGAGATTAAGGATTCGTCACTCCTTAGGTGTCATTTCCCTGGTCTCTATTTATGCTCCGACTGAGGCGAGTGATCTTACCGTGAAGGATGCATTCTACGCCACACTCGAGTCTGTGGTTGATCAGTGCCCCAGACGAGATACACTTCTAGTCTTGGGGGATTTCAATGCATCGACTGGAACTGATAGGGATGGTTATGAGGTGTGTGTTGGTCCCCATGGGTCAGGAACTATGAACCAGAATAGCACTAAGTTCCTTGACTTTGCAAGAAGTCATGGACTTAGGGTGGCTGGTTCATGGTTTCAGCGCCCGCAAGCTCATCGCTGGACTTGGTATTCCAACGCTGGCGGTGTGGCAAAGGAGATTGACCATGTCCTCATTGACGGTCGTTGGAGGATGATCCAGAACTGCAGGGTCTACCGGAGTGCTCAGTTCCTCAATACTGACCACAGGCTTGTTGTAGCAACTCTAAAGCTGCACCTTAAATCCTGGAGAATGGTACCATCCCAGCCTAGGCTGGATGTTGCCAAGCTCAGGGATGAGAGAGTAGCTGAGGAGTTTGCGAACAGGCTGAGTGGACACTTGGGGGTCTGGGTGCTTTGGGGGTCCTGAAGAGTTGTGGAGCACCTTCAAGACCACCGTCCTTGATGTTGCCGGTGGATGCCTTGGAGTTCACCGCAGGGCAAAGAAGAATTTTGTCTCTCAAGGGACACTGGATACCATTGACCAGAGTCGCAGGGCCAGGCTGAATGGCAGAGCTGAGCTGTTCAGGGAGCTGAGGCGTAAAACTGTACGTGCACTGAGGGTGGACAAGGAGGCCTATGTGCGAGGAATCTGTGAGGAGGTAGAGCATCACCTGTGGACAGGTGATTCTCGTCCCGCTTACAGGGGAATTCGCGCATTACGTTCATCCAAGCCCATCCCTCGGAGCACTGCAGTTCGAGCAGAGAGTGGTAGGCTCTTGACAGAGGAGTCTGAAGTGAAGGCTCGCTGGGCCGGTTACTTTGAGCGGTTGTACCAGGCTGATCCCCCAGCTGTCGAGTTGGACGTCAAGGGTGTTACAATCCCTGTTGCTGACCCTCGAATCAACTGTGGTCCACCATCGCTTGTGGAAACACGGGCTGCGGTGAACCAGTTGAAACGGGGCAAAGCTCCAGGGATCTGTGGCATCCATGCTGAACTTCTCAAGGCTGGTGGAAATGCTGCACTCGCGTCGTTGCATGCAGTTTTGTGCTCTGCCTGGAACACAGGCATCATCCCAACTGACTGGAAGAGGGGCCTTGTTGTCCCTCTCTGGAAAGGGAAGGGTGATCGCCAAGACTGCAACAACTACCGAGGGGTGACGCTGCTCTCAGTGCCGGGCAAGGTCTTTGCTCGGATAATTCTTGATAGGGTTCGCCACCATCTGCCTGAGCACCAGCGTCCAGAGCAGTCAGGCTTTACACCAAAGAGGTCAACGATTGACCGTATCCTTGCTCTTCGTGTCCTCACTGAACGCAGACGAGAGTTTCGGCAGGGGCTGCTTGCAGCCTATGTTGATCTCTGTAAAGCGTTCGATTCAGTGAATAGGGATGTCCTCTGGAGGATTCTTGGTCTTCGTGGGGTGCCACCGAAACTGATCGATCTGATGTCTGAACTCTACTCTGGTACTGAGAGTGCTGTGAAGTGTGGTGGTACCGCCTCTGACTTATTTCCAGTTGTTACTGGAGTTCGTCAGGGATGTGTACTTGCCCCCACACTTTTCAGCACTTGTATGGACTGGATTTTTGGGAGGATGTCGGAGAGATCAAGTTGCGGTGCATCGTTTGGCAATGTCAAGATCTCGGACCTTGATTTTGCAGATGATGCAGTCATCTTTGCGGAGACTTTAGACATCCTCTTGGGGGCCCTCGAGGTGCTGAATGAGGAGTCGGAGCCGTTGGGATTACGGATTTCTTGGGTCAAAACAAAGATCCAGGCTTTCGGTGACATCTTGGATGCTGCTGTCCTGTCTGTGTCTGTTTGTGGTGAGGATGTTGAGGTCGTGGATAGATTCACTTACCTTGGCAGTGATATTCATGTCTCCGCAGGTTGTGAGCCGGAGGTCAATAGACGTCTGGGTCGGGCCTGGGGAGTCATGGATTCACTGGATCATGGGGTGTGGCGCTGCCGGTACCTGTGCGGGAGGACGAAAGTCCGAGTCTTCAGGTCCTTGGTACTTCCAGTCTTGCTCTATGGGTGCGAGACTTGGACTTTGACCAAGGATCTGAGACGGAGACTTAATTCCTTTGGTACCAGGTCTCTTCGGAGAATCCTTGGCTATCGCTGGTCGGATTTTGTGTCCAACGAGCGGTTGCTGAGAGAGACTCGGATGAGATTTGTTACCTGCATAGTCCGTGAGCGTCAGCTGCGGCTGTATGGACATGTGGCTCGTTTTCCTGACGCTGATCCTGCTCACCAGATTCTCTCAGCGAGGGAGTCTCATGAGTGGAGGAGGCCAGTGGGTCGACCACGTGCCTCATGGTTGCAGCAGGTTGACCATCATCTCAAGGAGATGGGGATGGGCCTGGCATCTGCCTGGGGGATGGCCAGACGGAGGCCCCTGGAGTACCGGCGGAAAGTGGACGCAGCGATGCGCTGTTCTGGCACATGCTCCCATACCTGACCCTGAATCCCTCCCATATTCAATTAATTTGAATCCTTTTTCCCATCCTTCTCTCCCCTGCACCTTCCCACAGTGTAAACCAGGCACACAAAGCAACGTGTCTTACAGTACTCACATTACATTACAAAACATAATCAAAACCACATTACAAGTCAATCCCAGTGCTGAGTGTGCACCAAGGAAAAATTCAAGGATTGAGGGTCAATCAAAAGACTTGGTGAGGCGATGTCCAAAGTGTCCAAATTATTGCTTATGGCGATGTCCAAATTATTGCTGCCCGGTCAGCAATAATGCCGGTGCGCCAATGAGAACACGACAAGCAGGGGTCAATGAGTGTGGCAATGACCCTTGCTTCTTGAAGCCCTGCCTCGGCCAAGGCCAATATAACATGGAGCGCAGCGAAGTTCACTGCTTACTTGTGTACAGGGAATGGTACGGAACAGGGAGAGCTGTTTGCACTTGGAGGACCAGAACTGCCTTGCCTTGAGGAATGAGAGAGGATGAGGTGTGCAAGGGAGAATCAACCCAAGTGAACGCAGTGGCCTTATACATATTGACATGCTTGATCTTTCCTTTCTATCTCCACATTCCGAATTTGTCTACTTGAGATGCACAAAAGAGAGCTACCAATGCTTGAACCTCTTGACTCGTCTGGGCGAGGTAATGACAAGCATCTCACATCTTTCCTCCAGAGCCTACGCTACATGCACCACACTTCTCTCAACATACCGCATCCACACACCAACCGCATTCCCTTCCTTCCAATTTGGGACCAACGTAAGCCCCGACAGCTTGTGTCTCATGAGTGAGAAGCCACAAACAAGCTTCAAACTTCTTTCTTTCTATCGCTTTCCCTCTTCTTTTCAAATTTCCTCAGAGTGATTGAAGTGGACCTGTCGTGTGTGCTTAGATAAGTTAAGATTGTGTAAGAGGTTCTTTCTGTGCTCGGGGTTAATTCATTTTCTGCGTGACACTGCATTGTTTGGAAATACGTGCCTGATCTCGAAATAAACTGTTTCCAACCTGCTCGGGAACCCATCTCCCCATTGGTTAGACATAGCGTACATAATAAATATATGGGAGGTTGTACCCCAGTAATTCGTTGCACAAGATAGCCAACCTCCCACCTACAGTTTTGAGCAGGCGTACATAATAAATAGATACAGGGTGGGAAGTCATGCCTGGTGTTGGCTTAATGGTTAGGGTGGTGGACTTTGGATCCTAGGGTCAGGTCAGGTATGGGAGCATGCGCCAGAGCAGCGCGTCGCTGCGTCAACTTTCCGCCAGTACTCCAGGGGCCTCTGTCTGGCCATTCCCCAGGCAGATGCCTGGCCCATCCCCATCTCCTTGAGATGCCGATCAACCTGCTGCAACCACGAGGCACGTGGTTGGCCCATTGGCCTCCTCCACTCACGAGACTCCATCGCTGAAAGAATCTGGTGAGCAGGATCAGCATCAGGAAAACGAGCCACATGTCCATACAGCCGTAGCTGATGGTCACGGACTATGCAGGTAACAAATCTCATTTGAGTCTCTCTCAGCAACCACTCGTTGGACACAAAGTCCGACCAGCGATAGCCAAGGATTCTCCGAAGAGACCTGGTACCAAAGGAATTAAGTCTCCATCTCAGATCCTTGGTCAGAGTACAAGTCTCGCATCTATATAGCAAGACTGGAAGCACCACGGACCTGAAGACTCAGACTTTCGGCCTCCCGCACAGGTACCGGCAGCACCACACCCCATTATCCAGTGAATCCATGACTCCCCAGGCCCGACCCAAAATTCTATTGACCTCTGACTCACAGCCAGCAGAGAAATGAATATCATTGCCAAGGGAAGTGAATCTCTCCACGACCTCAACATCCTCACCACAAACAGGCACAGACAGGACAGCAGCATCCAAGATGTCATTGAAAGCCTGGATCTTAGTTTTGACCCAGGAAACCCGTAATCCAAACGGCTCCGACTCCTCATTCAGCACCTCGAGGGCCCCCAAAAGGATTTCTAAAGTCTCCGCAAAGATGACTGCATCATCTGCGAAATCAAGGTCAGAGATCTTGACATTCCCAAACGATGCACCGCAGCTTGATCTCTCTGACATCCTCCTGAGAATCCAGTCCATACAATGCTGAAAAGTGTGGGGGCCAGCACACATCCCTGACGAACTCCAGTAACAACTGGAAATAAGTCAGAGATGGTGAAATCTCACAGGACTCTCAGTCCTCAGTCTCACAGGACTCTCAGTCCTCAGTCTCACAGGACTCTCAGTCTCACAGGACTCTCACAGGACCACCACATCTCACAGGACTCTCAGTACCAGAGTAGAGTTGAGACATCAGATCGATCAGTTTTGGTGGCACTCCACAAAGACCAAGAATCCTCCAGAGGGCATCACGATTCACTGAATGGAACGCTTTACAGAGATCAACATAGGCTGCAAGCAGCCCCTGCCAAAACTCTCTCCTGCGTTTGGTGAGGACCCGGAGAGCAAGGATATGGTCAATCGTTGACCTCTTTGGTATAAAGCCTGACTGCTCTGGACACTGGTGCTCAAGCAGATGGTGGCGAACCCTATCAATAATTATCCGAGCAAAGACCTTGCACGGCACTGAGATCAGCGTCACCCCTCAGTAGTTGTTGAGTCTTGGCGATCACCCTTCCCTTTCCAGAGAGGTAGAACAAGGCCCCTCTTCTAGTCAGTTGGGATGATGCCTGTGTTCCAGGCAGAGCAGAGAACTGCATGCAACGACACGAGTGCAGCATTTCCACCAGCCTTGCGAAGTTCAGCATGGATGCCACAGATCCCTGGAGCTTTACCCCATTTCAACCGGTTCACCGCAGCCTGTGTTTCGACAAGCGAAGGTGGACCACAGTTGATTGGAGGGTCAGCAACAGGGACTGTAACACCCCTGACGTCCAACTCAACAGATGGTGGATCAGCCTGGTACAACCGCTCAAAGTAACCGGCCCAGCGGCCCTTCACTTCGGACTCCTCTGTCAAGAGCCTACCACTCTCTGCTCTAACTGCAGTGCTCCGAGGGATGGGCTTGGATGAACGCAATGCGCGAATTCCCCTGAAAGCAGGACGAGAATCCCTTGACCACAGGTGATGCTCTACCCCCTCATAGATTCCTCGCACATAGGCCTCCTTCTCCACCATTAACGCACATACAGTTTTACGCCTCAGCTCCCTGAACAGCTCAGCTCTGCCATTCAGCCTGGCCCTGTGACTCTGGTCAATGGTATCCAGTGTCCCTTGAGAGACAAAAATTCTTCTTTGCCTTACGGTCAGTTCCAAGATATCCACCGGCAACATCAAGGACGGTGGTCTTGAAGGCACTCCACAACTCTTCAGGACCTCCCAAAGCACCCAGACCCCCCAAATCTCCACTCAGCTTGTTCGCAAACTCCTCAGCTACCCTCTCATCCTTGAGCTTGCCAACATCCAGCAAGGCTGGGATGGTACCATTCTCTTGGATTTAAGGTGCAACTTCAGAGTTGCTACAACAAGCCGGTGATCAGTATTGAGTTACTGAGCACTCCGGTAGACCCTGCAGTTCTGGATCATCCTCCAGCGACCATCAACGAGGACATGGTCAATCTCCTTTGCCACACCGCCAGCATTGGAATACCAAGTCCAGTGATGAGCTTGTGGGTGCTGAAACTATGAACCGGCCACCCTAAGTCCATGACTTCTTGCAAAGTCAAGGAACTTGGTGCTATTCTGGTTTTAGTTCCTGACTCATGGGGACCAACACACGTCTCATAACCATCTCTATCAGTTCCAGTCGATGCATTGAAATCTCCCAAGACTAGAAGTGTATCTCGTCTCGGGCACTGATAAACCACAGACTCGAGCGTGGCATAGAATGCATCCTTCACGGTGAGATCACTCGCCTCAGTCAGAGCATAAACAGAGACCAGGGAAATGACACCGAAGGAGTGACGAATCCTTAGTCTCATAATACGCTCGTTGACCGGTGTTACCTCAATTATCATTGGAGTCAGCTTATTGGACACAGCTTCAGCAACTCCTTGGGAATGGTAACCATCAGAGCGACCAGACCAATAGTGGGTGTAACCACCCACCATGATCTCGCCGCAATCCGGTCTCCGAACCTCAGGGCGTGCTGCAATACCGATGTCCAAACGCTTGAGCTCAGATGACAACAGAGACAGGTGATCATCCTCTCTTAGGGATAGGACATTCCAGGCACCCACCTGAAGGGACCGCCTCAGGTTAACCCAAGGAGACCACCGTCTGGTGGATGACACCTCAGCACCACTCCGACACACTCTCCAGCAATCTGACCCGGGAATGTTACCCCGTGGTTTCCCTCCTATCATCAAAGATTGGGGGTCCCGAAGGCTTTGCCCCAATCCCGTCATCCGGTGAGCTGCCCTGCGAAGGGAAGCTGCACAGGAGGTACTCCCACGGAGTGGGTTTTCAGATTTCTTTGTGTTTTTGTGTTTTGCGGAATGAAGGGTTTTACGTTGGCTGGAGTGCAAATCCTGCCACCAACTTCCTAATAAGAAGTAACCCAACTGCAGGAGGACGTCCGCAGACACAGTTGGGCACTAGATATGGATGGCCGTTGGCTCACAAGAAGCTCCTCCGCCCTTTGACAGGTTTTGTTTTTAATCCTGCTGGGTGTCCCTATCCAAATACCCTCCTCAGCAAAAAAACATGGTGGGGGAGACGGTTTAGTCATTGACAGCCCGACCATGGAACAGGTTAGTACAGGTTTACATGATACCTGTAGCAGGTCACAGATCTTAATTAATACCAGGTGGGGTTAATTCGACCTGTCATCCTTCTGAGGTTGGCAAAATGAGTGCCAGCATGTTGGTATCCTGTGTTGGAGTGGCGACCCATCCAGCATTGTGCCCAATAGCCAAGGAAACTGCTTAAGCAGCACCAACGCTCTGCACAGAGTATAGTCTAAACTCTAAATGGATGGATGGATGGATGGATGGATGGTGGGAAGTCGTGAGCGCAGTTCCCCATCTGGGAGGGGCTAAGTCACCAGTAAGGTAACATGAGCCTTGGAGCAGGGATCCTGCCAGAATTAGCCTCCTCAAACGGCATCTGTGGTTACTCAGCAAAACATCGGGTCGCGGAGTTATTCATTGCTTGTCGGCTTCAGGGTCGGATGTTGAATAGTGGGTCCGAGCTACACCCTTGTGAGCCTGCCCACACGTGGCCCCGAACCCGCAACAGTATTATACAGCAATTCATTTGAATTGCATTGCAGTCAGAAATTACATGCAGTATCTTGTATTTATGTAGTAGTATATTGTGAGATTGCAGCTCACACAACAAATGGAGGGCAACATATGTCACTTTCATTGGTGAATACCTTGATAACCCCAGATGTAGGGCCAGATATAACCTTCAAGTTGCTCACCTTTTAACAGTCATATCTGCCTGATGCCAGTACTGAGGTCGGCTGAAACTCAGTCATTGTGGTAAGTATAACAGCACATCTATTCCAGCCCCAAAAAGCAGCCAAACACTGCAGGGTCAAGCTTCAGATGGATATTTTTGTCAGTTAACCCCTCATCGACTACATCATAAAACAGGAAAATTTCATAATTTCAGAAATTATTATGATTATGATCATGATTTTTATGATTTCAGAAATGATTGATTTCCATAGAACCATAGTACATCTTACCCCGTGCAGTCTTGAGAAAAGGGACCTGGAAAAGGTCTTTTAAAATCTTGCTTTGCATTTCCAAGCACAATCTATAGTTCCTACAAGTTGCCATTTTGTCTGAATCTCGATAAGCCCCACACTGAGAGCATGAGAAGCACATTTGATTGGTCGAGATAGCATAAAATGGCATAATATTTTGTCCAAGTACTGCTAAACTGGTGGTTTTGGGACAAATATGTGATTTGTGTTCTAGTGTTCAAACATATAATTCAAATGAAATAAAATAAAGGTTTTAAACGCTGTAGAAAAAGAACAAAACAAACTTTTTTTCCGGAAATTTACCGCTGTTGATGTACCGTCTTTTATACCACCTTATTTAACACATTACATTGGTTCTTCCTGTCTGTATCCTCTATGATGTCCCCAATAACAGCAAGTTTCCTGTTTGGAATGAGTTCCATTTTTTTTGACTGCCAAAGAGACTGAAGCAATTGCTTTACTGCAAATGCACCTGCTCACTCAGGACGAGATTCCATACAATGTCAAATTCAGAGCTAAAACACTACGAAACTGCAGGTCTATGTTCCAATTCATGCTCCAATTCGTGTTCGACAGCATTCAAAATACAACATTCTATTGAAATCAAGTCGTTCCTCTATCAAAGACCGACGTCTATAGACAGATCGACAGACAAAGTGAATAAATTGCTTTTCGCTTCGCACACGCAGGGTAAAAATGCTAAAGATACCAGAGA
Source organism: Eptatretus burgeri (assembly GCF_056783735.1). NCBI lineage: Eukaryota > Metazoa > Chordata > Myxini > Myxiniformes > Myxinidae > Eptatretus > Eptatretus burgeri. Next base: position 37,820,730 of record NC_140969.1, on the reverse strand, counting down.
ATGGTGTCTGGATGGAACAACACATCAAATTTCCATCCTATAGTAGTGGGGTGGCACATCCAACCTCTTGTGCATTTTGTGATACAAGCATCAAATTTGGCACAGAGAGAGACCAATATATTGCGAAAAGATCTGGATATCGAGGCATCGTGGATTCGGCCCTTGATGGGCGTGGCAGCCCTTTTACAAAATGGCCGCTAACGGTTTCAATTCGTTCACTGACCGGCTGTTGTCCAGAAGTTGGAATTGAAGGCTAATGAACACAGAGACACATGTAGGCATGTTGGCGAACAGAACCCAAATGAATTGAGCAGGATAGTTTGTCAAATTAGTCATAGTAGGCTAATTATGCCAACAAAGCAAAGGGCTTAATTCCATACCATGGGGTATTTACATGTGCACACCACAGTTAGGCCTAAGTCACATTTGCCACGGCAGCCGTGGGGTCTCCAAAATCTACGGCCACAAGCAATTATACGGCGGCCGCAGTATTTCCACGGTCACACAATGTAGCAGTCACATATGTTTTTATTTTTCGGGGAGCCGCATGGCGTATTTAGAAATTGTGGAGACCGAAAACGTGGGGGGTGCCGTACGGTCTTTTATTTGATGTTGCACGGTGACCTTAGAGCGTCCCTGCGGCGGCCATATAATTTTCAAGGCAGACGCAAGGTAGCCTCAACGTGCCCGCAAGGCGACCGCAGGGGGGCCCTAAGGCGAACGTGCAGCCAGATGGACGGTAACGAGTGGGTATATATATACCAGTTCTTTTTTTTAATGAAATAAAAATATAACAGTTCGGAATATACCAGTATGTGGTGCTTCGTTTGAATCCGAATTGAATTCGTTCCAGGAGGCTGTTCGGATTGCAAAAAGTTCGATTCCCAAACTATTTTCCCAATAAGAAATAATGGAGTGAATTAATCTGTTCCTGGACCCCAAGAAAACCCACTTTCAAGACACTTTCAACTGAAATTCCCCATGTTTAAGGTAAATAAGATGAGTAAATGACCTTTGGTGGTGGTGTATTGTATGTAAACTGGTACAATCACCACATCCAAAGGTCCACACAGGCTCGTGCTCTGGCCTGGGTTCCGATCGCTCGCGCACTCTGCGAGCGCTGCCCCCAGGGCAGCTCATCAAACATGATGCCCCCAGAACCACAATCACTTTCATCAAACGCATAGGGCTGATGCAATCATGGATATTCCAAATTACAACCAGTTTTTCTGTGAAATTAAATCCTTGCCCGACAGGCCGTCACACCACGTGATCGGATTGCATTTTTGTTATTAATTAAAACACAAGATGAGTAAAAAAAAAAAAAAAACAGCACAAATCAAGGTGAAAACACGAGGTAAAGTAGCGATCGACACACGAGAGATGCTTTCACGAGGACTTCCACCGACGAACTGAATGAACAAAGTGCGAAGATGCGGGTCGAACAGGTGGGGGAGACACGTGAACAAACATGAACGCTTCGTTGTGTTCTGTTTTTTAAAATGTATTCGGTTTTTCGGGCAAAATTCATTTTTCATTGATAAGAGACTACGGCAGCCGCACGAATAACGCAAGCCCACCGTACGCCCTACGTACGGTCGACGTGGAACACAACTACGTCACAACTACGGCAGGTCGAATTGCTACGGCCAACGTAGAAATGAAAAAAGTTATAACTCCGCGTTATAATTCCACGGCGACCCCTACGGCCTGTAAAAGATAGCCAAACGGCGTAGGGCCACCCTGAGGCCACCGCTGAAACGCTGCGGCTGCCGCACGTTTCTGTCAATTCAAAGGGCGTACGGCCGCCGTATCCTCGCCGTAGAGCAAATGTGACTTTGGCCTTACATCGGTGTTGGTGGTGGTGGTGGTGGTAGTAGTAGTAGTAGTAGTAGTAGTAGTAGTAGTAGTAGTAGTAGTAGTAGTAGTAGTAGTAGATCATTAATCATTACCATAATGATTTAATTGTCTTGTTGCAGGGTCACCATCAAAGGATCACCATGTCTACATGTAAAATCTACAAACTCATTGACCCAGAGCATCCTGGCCAATCAACCTCCCCGCATCCAAGTGCGCATCCAAGTGAGACAAACTGGAAACTGTGCATCATTTGCCAAAAGGACAAGGCAGAGCAGATGACACATCCTTCACAGTCTAAAATAACTGATGTAGGGAGTGGATACACTTCAATGGTAGAAAACCTGGTGAAATTCAGTGACTGGATCTGTTTCCATGGATACTGCAACTGGAGCAACTCGATGAAGGATGTGGCATTGGAGCTGCCATAGTATCACCACACATGCCAGCTCAAATTCAACAACACAATGCTGAATAGAGAAAAAAAATATGGACGCTGGAGACAAACGGTCTCTGCCAAGATGTAGACCAACCAGCTGGATGCAAGTACATCAAGTCGTGAATATCAAGTACTGAGAAGAAGGGCATTGTGCTTCTTCTGGAGACAAGCAGCTGGCCATGAATAGCTCTGCGAAGCAGCAACCTTCCAACTAGATAGCTGGGTGTGGGTCTGTGCACACCTTTTTGAAGACACAGACCTACTGGCCAGACTCAGTGTGAGTGACATCGAGTTTGACTCCAAGCTGCTCCAACCTGGATGTGTATAGGCGAGCAAGATCAACCAGTTTGAAGACGGGTGCTGTCTTCTCATCCAGCGTGTTTCCTCGACGTAGAGAACAAATTTGGCAAACACAGGAGTGGATATTTTTTTTGGTGGCTCTGGAAGTCAAGTGCCATGCCAATTGCTTGACAGGCTTGTACAATTAAGCCAGGAAGACCAAGGCTACTGAATCCGCTTTCACTGACCGCAAGAGGGAAGTATCCACTACTGTGCTTGCCAAATTTGTTCTCTACGTCGAGTAAACACACCTGGATGAGAAGACAGCACCCGTCTTCGAACTGGTTGATCTTACTCGCCTATACACATCCAGGTTGGAGCAGCTTGGAGTCAAACTCGATGGCAGAGTGCACATGACATGACTGAAAGAACGACTCCTGGCACAGTTCCCAGACCTAAGGGCCTACAACAAGGGGAGAGATGTCCTGTTGGCATTCAATGAAGATTTTGGTTCTGCTCTTGCTGAAGCTTGTGAGCTGGACAGTAACAGTGATGCAGTCCATCTTGCTTGTGCAGCGCAGTTGGTCCACCAGCAAATATTTGGCGAAGCCAAGCCCTTCACTGGTTTCCCAGATGGATGCAAAGACAAATCTGTGCCACCACTGTTGCTTGCCCTTGTGGACACGGTCCTGGAGTGGCCTAGTATCAAAGACCAGATGGCAGACACCATGCCTGCAGGACTTGCCATCGCCAAACTGTTGAAGTTCAACATTGTTAAGCACAAGTGAACTCCTCGGACCACAACATCCATCTTTGTCTGGTACAGCTCATCTCAGGAAATACCAATTCCAACCTACCTAGAGCTGATGTTGTATGCTCACACACACAAGAGGGAATTGGTTGACAGGCTTTCCCACCTGGGTATGAGCATCTTCTATGACCGTGTTCTCCAGCTCTCAGCACAGAAGTCCTGCCAAGAGCTGGTGTCCTGCAACTGCAAGAAGGAATGTGTGAAGCGATGGAGTTGCAAAAAGGCTGTACTTCCATGCACGGCCTTGTGTGTATCTGGGTGAGGGGTAGCATTCTTACCACTGACACTCTAATATCCCATGCGACATGGTTGAAACATCAACTTTGTTGGGGTTTTGACGGTGACAATGTTGGGGTATTTACAGTTTGATTCAAAGTTAAGGATAATGATTTTGTTGTGGCCTTTGTTTGCCATAGATATTTCAGAACAAAACAGTCATGTAAATATCAATATATGTCAATCAAACTACATTAACGTGTGGTTTCTAAATATCCATCACTAAAAATAGTCTTTTTAAACCTTGCAGTGGTCAATTAACCCCACTGAGACCACCTACTTCCTCTTACTTGATCAATTATAGAAAGTAACTCTGTCGTCCTGCGGCCATTTTGTAAAATGGCTGTTATGGCTGTCAGAGGCTGAATCCATGATGCCTCAATATCCAGATCTGCTCACAATACAGGTATATTGGTCTTTCTCTGTAACAAATTTGATCACTAGATGCAAAAATGTTGTATATGTTTCAGCTCTGCCACCCCACTATCGGTACGAGAACATTTTAAACCCTGTGTTATTGAAGTGAATACGCCTAATTCCTCCAAGACCTCTTGTAACTGTCTAAACAAAGTAGACCTCAATCCCAATCCAGCTATAAACTGTCATCATGGTTTTTCACAGGCAGGGTGGTTCATCAATGTGTGTGCTGTCCCTTGTATGGACATTAAATGGCAGTCCAATCTGCCTGCATTAGTTGCTGGATGTTAAAGATCCCATGCTGTCCTTCGCAAAGAGTAGGCGAGCTGTCGCCGGCACCCTGAGCAAATTCCAAGTTCCTGGCCAAACCTACAGAGGGCATAGCATCAGCGGCACAGCTGCACCTTCAGCCAACTATGCTATCCCATAGCCTTGTGCTGCATACGATAAAACGAAGAAGGTAGACCTCAACAGGACACCATTAAAATTGATGGGCTGATTTTTTTTTTAATGGCACAAATTACTCAGCATCATTTAATCACAGCCATCATTGTTTGCTACAGCACAACAGACTGCATCTATGAGGACATCAAGCTCTTCAGTTCTTTGAAGTACAATTTTTATCACACCAAGCTGAAATGCAATTATTGCACCATGATATTGTGAATTGAGCTAGAAATAATTACATTGCATTTTGGGTCACATGAGTTGCGTTTTTTTGGTCATTGTTTGATTAAGTTAATTATGAATATTCAACATTTTTAGTTTATCTTTTGGTTTGCACATTGTTGTACCCTTGTGCTCTTAAAGATAAATCTCTCTTACAAACCACTTCATCTAATATATTGTTGTAGATTTCCGCCCGCCAGCGTGCGAACAACCGCGTTTAACCAATAGCGGCCGCTTCGCCCACCGAACGACAATCTAGTCGCGACTTTCCGGATCAACGCCGAAAACCAGCCATGCGTGTGTTTTTAAGCACACCACAGCCTAGTCAATATTCTACCCACGCTACAGGGTCAATCGCCAAATTGTCGATATACCTAATTAATCACGCGGGCAGACTACCGAGAGACTGTACCTCAACGGGGCCGCTTGGAAACGAGCCGCTTAAGCAGCTCGCTTCGTTTTGGGATAACCGAGCGGGGTATTAATCGCGCAGCCCCGTTGGACCCGATCACTTTATCGGCTATTTAAAAACCAACTATATTCCGAACGCAGGACGGCAGCTCAATTAAGGGAAGAGGACGCAACGAACGGGTTAACATTCACACAAGCACATTTATTTGCAATGGCACGTGTGCAGGCATGCACGTAATCAGGTGAGGCAAACAAAAGCAATACACTGTACAAGCACGTAATGAATGGGGGTAGGGACAAGACGCGAGCAAGAAAAAAGAACTACCACCGTTCTATTAATTACGTACACTTATACAGTTCTACTTACGGACATGGCGCCACAACATTCATTCAAAAGAAAGGAAAAACCCCAGGACAGACGAGGGGTAGACTGAACCTCTTGGGTCTTTATTTCACGGAGCTGTGATGACCGCAGAGGCTCCGCGAGGCCGGGCTGGTTACCTTCACCTTCGAGGTGCCTCGCTGGGGCGACCCGCGACGTCCCATCCCCACAGCAGCTGTCGTGACCGCGGTCCGGCCCAGGCCCTGTCCGACGGCCCGGCGATTCGGGCCCAGCCGGCAACGCCTCAGAGGAACGAACAGGTCTTTCGCTCTTTCCGAGTTGATGCTCTCTTTAAGAGCCCGTCCGTCCCTCAGCGCTGCTCGGACTGTCCCGAAGCCCGATCACCTCAGACCGTTCGATGCTGGCTGGCGACCTCTCTCCGGTTCTCCCCACGTCCCACACGAAAGCGCAGTTCTGTGTGGCACGGCTGGCCTGCTGTGCTCCCAACTCCGTCTCCTCAGCGAACCCGGACTTCCACAGCCCTCCACTGGACTCGAACTTTGCTCTTCACACCGCTCCAAACCCCGACCGACTCGCTGACTTGGCGCTCTGCGCGCTTTTTTCTAGGGTTTGTGAGGCGAGGTTTGATCTCCGCTCTTTCACCTCTGACCCCCACTGGCTCCGCCCCTCTCGATCTCCTGATCCGAATTCCGAGGCGAAGCTCGGGGCGAGCGGACGTGGTAGAGATCATCGACGCTGAAGGGAGAGCGGACGTGGTAGAAATCACCGTTGCTGGCAACGAGGAAACCCCCGCGTTTGTTTGCAGCGATCTCGCCATGGCCGGCGCAAAGATGGCGGCGCCAGCGGAGCCGAAGGTGAAGCGATGTTGTTCGTTGTTGGGTATTGGGGAAGATGTGTTTTAGGAGATGGTGGCTGTGGTTGGCGTTGTGGAAAAGGTGGTTGTGTGAGGGCAGTTTTGTAGGAGGTGGTTGTGTGAAGGCGGTTGTGAGAGCAATGTTGGTGGCGGAGGTGGTTGTTGTGAAGCAGTTGGTCCAAAATAACGATAGCAAAAGAAAAACGGCTAACTCAAAGATCACAGCCCGGCACACGAATAATTGCCCGTTAAACATCGGTGGGGAAATCTATCTGAACACAGACTTATCGACATAACTGATCTAAGGACATATATGGTGCTCTGCAAATTTCCACAGCCGTAACAATATAAAGCTTATATTTATTATTTCTGCATGTAGGATGCACCCAAGTAGTTGTTTTCAGTGTGCAAGCATGCCCCACTGGTATGTAAATATATATATATATATATATATATATACACAGTATACCATGATATCAAACATTCCTGCTTTGTTTAAAACTGTGATTTGTTTTAAATTGTTAATATTAGGTTAAATATATTATTATTATTACAGTATTGTACTGTATTTATAAAAGCATCGGGTTAAAAGGTTAAAAACTAAGATGTTTTCAAAGTATGCATTCATGAAACCCAATTTTTTTTTTCTTTCCTCACCCAAAACAGTCCATTCGCCATCCGATGACAGAACTTTAAGGGTGCTGGTAACAACCGGATCTTGAAAAAAATCCTGATAAAGGAAAACTTCATCAATAATTTGATTTTTTTTGCCATCAATGACCATTTAAGATGAAATTTAAATGTACTGGAAGCAGGAAATATATACAAAATTCTAGGATAATGGCTGTCTGGTCATTTATTCTGGCTTACCTGGGATGGCTGCCAGGAGGCAAATTAACTCAACATGGTAACAATTACCTTGTGATTTGTACTTTTGCAGTTCATATATTTATTGCATGTGCAAACATGGGCAAATTTTGTCCTCACCCACCCCAATCCCCTCCCCTAACCTCAAATTCTCACCTTCCCCTTGCCCTGACTTCCATATGTCCTCACCTCAAATTATCTCTCCACTTCATCTGCACTTCCCTAATATTATCAATTTTCACTTTCTCAATTTAGACCCCCACCTCTCCTCCGCCCCCCTCCAGTGCATACATCGTAATGTGTCCTTTATGGTATTTGAAAAGGGAGTATAATTGAAAGAGTATCTCTGTTACTGCAGAGAACCCCTCAAACCTTTTTGACCGCCGAACATTTTCTCCAAAACGAGTACACAGGCCCCATTTTGGCAATCCCCACATTGTTTCCTTTTTGCCGACAACAGTGTTTCTGTATCCCATTGTCTAGGTAAAAAGAGATGGGATGGAGATAATGGCCTTTTCTTCTATCCTTCAATTTTCTTATCAGAATCAATCTACTCATAATATTCCAATTTGTATTTTATACGTTCATTCCATCTGGTTGTGCAGGTTGATCTACTTAAAGATGAGAGTCTGGGAGGTCAGTGATTCAAACCTTGTCCAAGTCATAGCAAAGACTTTTCTTCCTTGCTTGATGTGCAGCATTTGAAATGATGAGAGCATGGATAATCCCCATAGGTTGGCATTCAAGGAGAGGAGAAAATTCCTCCTTATGAAATACCTCGATGAGTGTGGTGAATGAGTTAATCAAAGCCATCATTGTTTGCTACAGCACAACAGACTGCATCTATGAGCCATTGTTGTGATGTCACTGATGTCCAGTGTACCCCAGGAAGTGATGGCACTTCCCTAAGCTCAGTAGCTGTGTTTGTCTCGTCTAACAGTCCTGTGTTGCGTCATTCATGCATGTTCGTGTGTGTGTGTGTGTGTGTGTGTGTGTGTGTCTGTGTGTGTGTGTGTGTGTGTGTGTGGCAGCTCCATTATGAGCCTTAGATCCTGTAAAAAAATACCAAAAGCATGAAAATTAAATTTAACAGTGAATAATTATTCACCACACACAGCCACTTGATTGTTTTGGCTACTTCTGCGACAGTATGGTGATAAAACTCGAAGTAACTACCAAAGTAACTACCAAAGTAACTACCCACATCAAACACTCAAAATCATCGAACACAAATAAATTTCAAACTACATATTTTGACAATGTCAAAGAAAGTGTGTGCAAACGTACATCAGTGCATGATTCGTATGACATCCTCTTCATTGTCTGCTTCTTTACAATGCCATGAATCGTGACAGGGTATTGATGTCATACTGCCAGAAAGTAGTTTCTCTTTGGGCAATACTCTTTATGTATATACATTACAGTACACTTCTCACCAAAATGTAAGCAACAATAGCTTTGAGGCTTGTACTGCTTGTTCTCAGAATGCATTAATAATCTGCTTGAAGAGGAACAAAACATTGAGCTGTACCGGTCCGTAAACAGACATGATGTCGGTGGAAGCCAAATGTGAGTTGTCATGCAAAAACAACATCGCTGTCAGACATGACCATGGAAATTGGCAACGATGCTCATCTAAATATGGTCACAGACACGTTTACATCACAGACAAGCAAAGCAGTCCATGGGAATGATGTTGTGGTCCTGAAAGGGTTGACTTTTGGTGCTCAGTGTGAAAGGGGCGTTGTCATCCATAAAGATGAAATTGGGGCCTTACCGTTGGGTTACAGGAATGACTACAGGCATAATGATCTCATCCCTGTATCTGATGCCAGACACGACAGACACCCCTCTGAATGATGACAATATCAGGTTTTCGGCCAATGTGAATGCAAGCCCATATGATCTGGATGCTCTGACAAAACCGACCCTACTTCCTGATGGAAGAGTTAATAAAATGATTCCTCACTTTGTCTTCACACTCACTCGAGTATGTCCCTCATTGAACTCTTGGAGGAATCTTAGATGCTTCAGTGAAAACAACATGGCGGAAAGGTTTGACCCTGCAATTGCGATGTGTCATTCATTGCATGTGCTGCTGTGGATAGCGCCATTGGAGGTTTGAAGAACAATGATTTTCAATAGATTTACCACCAGTGCTGTGAAGCCTGTTCCCAAAATTAGATAGATAATTGCTCTTGCAGATCATTCTGGAGAGATTGTGCTGTTGAAAAGCAGTTCATTTTGGCAAGGGTGACAAGACTTTTACAAGATAATGATCCTCTCAAGGGGTTACTCCCTTGGTACGGAGGTGTACCATATTAGGCTGCTGAGGAAATTTCTTATACATGTCTCCCAACTCTTTCTTATTCTTCTTCTTCTTCTTCTTCTTCTTCTTCTTCTCCCCCTCCTACTCTTCCATTTACTGTATAAGGGGTGAGGTCCAATGGTACCAAACCAATGTTCTGCTCTGCTTTGAATACGATACTCCTCCAATTCCTTCTGTCTTCAGCAACTCTCAATTATCCAACCATCCCCACTTTGTTGATATACCTTCTCACACAATCTTCTCATCTCAACCATGGTAGACCTCTTGTCCTCCTACATCGCTTCCTCAACATATCCGCTCTCTTTGCTATCCTCTCTTCCTCCATCTGCACCAAGTGTCCAGCCCATCTCAGCTGGCTTTTTATCAATCTCCCTGTCAAGCTCATCTGCACACCAAATATCCTCCTTTCGTTCATCCATCCTCCTTCTATCCACCTCTTCACTCCCTCAATCCTCCTGACCCAGTTGTTCTCGTAGACCTCTGTTGTCTCTCTCTCTCTCTCTCTCTCTCTCTCTCTCTCTCTCTCTCTCTCTCTCTCTCTCTCTCTCTCTCTCTCTCTCTCTCTCTCTCTCTCTCTCTCTCTCTCTCTCTCTCTCTCCCTCTCTCTCTCTCTCTCTCTCTCTGTGCTGCCGTTACCAGATCGTAAAGGTAGGCCAGTGTTACACAAGACACCAGAACTTCTTTGAATTTCCGTGATATTTTCTGTCTGTCATCAATCCCCCTACACATTCACACCTACCTGAATCCTCTTCCGTACCTCTGCCTCAGATTTCCAATCACCAGCAACTGTTTCCCCCAGATACTCAAACCTATTTCCCTGCCTGATCCATGTCCCCTCTATCCTGATATTAATTTATTTTCTCTGGTGTCTGACACACATGACCACCGTCTTCTCCAATACTCACCTTCAATCCAAGCTACCCGAATGCCTTTTTCCACTCTTTCTCCCCAAGCCCACCTCTTTGCAAATTTCCAGTTCTTCCTTCCAGAGAGCTGGCTTCTTTATCCATCACGTCCACCCTGTGTCTCCTTCCCTACCCCTCATTCTCCCCTTCAATGAGTTGTTGAGCACCTTCAAGACCACCATCCTTGATGTTGCCGGCGGATGTCTTGGAAGTCACCGTAGGGTGAAGAAGAATTTTGTTTCTCAAGGGACAGTGGATAATGTCGATGCAATTTCTCCGAAATTAGCATCATGGCTTTGAGGGTGATAAAAATTATAATAAAATGTTGTTAATTAAAACTTGATATTAAAATGAATATTAAATCTGAAATGGAAAATGTACTCAAATATGGTATGATAATATGTGCTTGAACATGTATCTATTTTAATTTTAATTAACATCATCATATCTTTCCTTTGTATTTAAAGATGATCGACCTGTCTAGTAAAGATATGATAAGCAGGCCGACCTTTCAAATAAGCATTAATTCACTATAAAAATTGCCTATTATTTAAATATATTTTACTCACTAAGGGATTTTATGAAATGATAGATATAAGGCACCAGCACGCTTGATAGAAGAATGTTATTACAACTCAACAAGAATGTTGATCTGAGGAAATGTCCAGATGTATTCACTAAACTCTGATTGCATCATATTATATAATTCCCAAGTTTGTTAAGAAGCAGACTAAACTTTTCCCCTTCCATACCATGAATTGGATGTGATCCATCAATGTACCCAAAGAATGATAGTTTTGATGTCATTCTATGCTGGGAGAGATTTGACACATCTGGTCTTTAAATACATGCTACATTCCTTCAAAATTAGGCTCATTGCTGCACAAAAAGCTGAAAATGATTTCCACCTGGAAATACATTGACCTGACAAACTGTGGTGCCAGCGTTTGAAAATGACAAAGAGGTGTGTCTCATTGAAGGCTACATAAAGAACTAAAATTCTCCATGTATTTCAGAGATCTGGAGCAAGACTATGTACCTTTTTTCAGATCTTCCATTTGCACATATATATTTGTTTGTATTTGTTTCTATTGTTTATTAAATAAATGACTCAAAGGTGCAGGATGACTTACAAATTTCTTCTACAACACCATTGACCAGTCACAGGGCCAGGCTTAATGGCAGAGCTGAGCTGTTCAGGGAGTTGAGACATAAAGCTGTACGTGCATTGAGGATGGACAAAGAGGCCGATGTGCAAGGAATCTGTGAGGGGGTAGAGCATTACCATGGTCACGTGATTCTCATCCTGCTTATAGGGGAATTGGTGCATTGCGTTCCTCCAAGCCTGTCACTCGGTGTACTGTAGTTAGAGCGGAGGGTGGAGGGCTCTTGACAGAGGAGTTCGAAGTGAAGGTCCGTTAGGCCGGTTTCTTTGAGCGGCTGTACCAGGCTGGTCCAATAGCTGTTGAGTTGGATGTCAGGCGTGTTACTATCTCGATTGCTGACCCTCCAATCAACTGTGATCCACCTTCATTTGTGGAAACACAGGCTGTGGTGAACCGGTGGAAATGGGGTAAAGCTCCTGGGATCTGTGGCATCCATGCTGAACTTCTCTGTAATGCTGTACTAATGTCATTTCACGCAGTTGTGTGCTGTTTTTTTTTTTGACGACATTGTCAAAGCTTGTATGAGAGCTAACACACAACACACAGCAAGGGGGGCATGAGACAAGAGGGGTGGGATAGGGAAGGACAAAATAGTGGGGAACAGAGACGATTTGTTAGAGGAGAACAGAGAGGAGATCTGTGGAAGGGAGAGGGATGGGGTGGGGAACACAGGGTATACGAGATGGACATTACAGGGACTTTCAGGAGAGAAAGCAGGGAATTTGAAGGGGATGGGTTTGGGGTGGATTAACGGGGGTAGAAATGATCGAGGTTTTGGATGGGGGAAGATAGGAGGAGGTGAATTGAAGGCCTGGAGGGAAGAATGGGATTGAAGAGATTGTGGGAGTTTATTCTAAATGTGGGGAAAAAGAGGAATAAAAGCCTGAAGGTGAGCAGTGATTTGTGATTTTGGTAGTTTTAACAGAAGGGGGTTGCTGGCAGACCTTGAGTGCCCTGTGTAAATATGGGGGGGGGGACATATCGCAGATAGAGCAGGGGGGGGCAAGACCAGAGAGGAGACGGTAGAAGACAGAAAGACCTGCCTGCGGTGAGAGAGTGAGAGGCCCAAAGACTCAGCCTCACCGCGGGAGATACCAATGATCTTAAATGCCTTGGTTTCCACAGCGTGAAGCCGAGAAAGGTGAGAGGCAGGAGCACCAGCCCAGAGGGGAGAGCAGTACTCCATCAGGCTGTGGACGAAAGCTTTGTATGTGGTCAGGACCTCAGGTGAGCCAAGGAAGGACTTTGCACGAAGGAGGATTCCCAGTCGGTGACTGGCTTTAGAGGCCAGGTTGGAAATGTGGTTTTCCCATGAAAGATCATGGCAGATAGTGAGACCCAGAAGCTTGAGAGAAAGGACTTCTTCCAGCGGATTGTTGAGAATGTGGATTGGGGGAAGGGGGGGGGTTCCAAACGGTCCTTTCGGAGAGACATAGCGAGAGTGTGAGATTTGTCAGGATTGAAAGACATGTTCCACATGTTGTAGACTGTGGGCCGAGCTCTTGTTTTGTTTCGTTTCGTGACCCACCTCGTGTGTCTACCTGTATTTATAATATGTTACGTGAAAATATAATAGAAATCATATCTGGAACTTGTCAAGCACCAAACTTGCACATTTTTTCAATATATGGAAAAAATACCCGAAATTGTGACAATGTCCTTATAAACATCGTCCAATCACAGTGCTCTTGACATGCAGCACCACGCCCATCAACCAATCACGCGCTTCGTTTCAGGCAAGCTGTAAACTCATGAGCTGTCATGGTGGCATTCATGTCGTCTGATGCTAGTGCTGCCAAAGATTCTGAAGGCAGTTCTTCTGGGTTCTATTTTATGCATGTCATCAACACCCACAGCAAAGTAATTCCTTTTCGTGAGAAAAGCATTCAGAAATTTCAGGAATGTGCTGCTAAGTGGATTGATGTGGAAGGAAGCCCCAAAAGTAAGGTCGCTGTCAAGACGCTACAAGTACACCACAGCCAGAACAGGCTCGGTGTGGGGATTTCAGCTGCTGTAGCTACCGATGCCGCACCCGGTGATGATCATGATGATCATGATGATGATGATGATGATGAATGTGATGGATCTGGAAGGTAGGATCTCCTCTCTACAGTTAACTAATTTTGACAGAATGGTCAAAATCAATATCCAGTGATTACTGTACTATATAATCTAACTGTCATGAATCCGACTGGATGTTCTGCTCTAAATTCTGCTATCACTTATATTTATCCTCTTCCTAGTAATCTACACTCTTGCGCATTTCCCATCCTAACTACTTCATAAAATATAGTGTTGAGTGTATATCATTGCCTGAATGTTATTTTTTCAATACATGGAAAGAAGTAACTACTCCCTCACACATTCTTTCTTCTCTCTTATCAGGAGGCAGCATTGTACTCCAGGGTATCATGCCGAGTGCTATCACCACTTTTGTAACATTACCACAATCAATCGAGCAAGAGCCAGATGCAGAAGTTAGTTCACATAGCTTCTGATGCTGTGGCATCCAAGGAGGTATCTGCAGATTACATCAATGCACGGGAGAAGACAGATGTGGTATTCATCTCATACTGCAAGGAACATCTTCAGGGCAGTGAAGATATGTTCAAACCACTGAAGAAAGAGAAAACCAAGACCTTCCAGTCAATGAACAAGTCAACTCAATCTAAACTGAAAGGCAAGCAAGTGACATTAATGGCTGATAGAAATCTGTTCCAGCGACTTGTGATTATTGGTAATGTCCAGAAGCTGGATATTGGTCACATGCTAACATACAACTTAGGCCCACTTCCGCTCTCCCTTGCATATCCAGATGGGTCAGTAAACAAAACAGCAAAGTCTTCCTTGCTTCATGTCAATGAATCGCAAGTACAGCCATTTCCAGAAGTCAGCATTCTGCCTGGAAGCATCTGGATTATCGATGTCATGGCTATGGCGCAATAACTATCCCCAAGAAGTATCCCTTCAACATTTGGTAAGCTTGCGGATTACCTTCTGAAGCAACATGTTGAGTTGGCCCTCAGGGTTCCGAGTTATGTTGTCCACTTTGTAGTTGATACTTACAGGAAAGACAGCATCAAGAACGCTGAGAGGGAAAGAAGTTCAGTGGGTGGCAGCTTGCTAACAAAAATCTACAGTGCAGATCAGCAGGTACCTCACCAATGGAAGAAGTTTCTGGTATGTGGCGAGAACAAAGCAGAGCTGATCAGGTTTTTTTTCCAGACTTGGAGGAAGAAACCAGCTGAATGTCTGAATAAAGTCAAGGTGTTTGTTGCTCATGATGGGGAGTGCCATGAGTTTACAGATGGGAATGAGCAAATGATTGTTCACTATGTGCCAAAATTTGAGTGTAACCACGAAGAAGCAGATACTCGTCTTTTCCTTCACTGCCAGTATGCTGCCAGACATCAGCCATTAAGTTCAACAGATAGGGCCCCATACCCAGTCCTAATCAAAAGTCCTGACACAGACATCTTTGTGATTGGAATCACCATGGCTGAGCATATTGGAGCAGAGGTATTGTTCCACACTGGAAGAGGTAACAATAGGAGAACCCTGAGTCTATCAAACATAAACTCACATCTGGGACCAGATGTCAGCAAAGCCTTGATATCACTACACTGTTTCACAGGTTGTGATTCAGTCAGCTCTTTTCATGGAAAGTCTAAACCCAAAACCTTCAAGTTGTTTGCAAGTGACACTGATTGCCATGCTGTCTTTCAAGAGTTGGGGAGTTCATTTACAGTCAGTGATGAATTGATGAAAGGTGCGGAGAAATTTGTTTGCAAAATGTATGGGCAGGACAGTAAGAAAGTCAATGAAGCCAGATACAATCTGTTCCTTATGTTAACCAAATCAGAGGCATGTCTTCCACCCCAATCCAGACTCTCTCAAGAAGCATGTCATGAGAGCAAATTACCAGGCTGCTGTGCACACTAGATGTCTGGAACAGTTTTCACCAATTCCCAGTCCAAATGGACATGGATGGAAAGTTGTAGATGATGAATTAGACATCGATTGAGGTGATCTGCCTCCAGCTCCGAGCAGCTTGCTTGAGCTAACATATTGTTCATGCAAGAAAACTAGCTGTGAGAAGCCATCTGGTACAGGCAAAGGAACATGTTCTTGTCAACGGCATGGTGTTTCATGTACGGAGCTTTGTAAGTGTGTCGACTGCAGAAACTCTATTACCATGAAAGAGTTAGATTCTGATGATGAAGAATCAGATGAGGAGTAGATGCTCCATGACACAGTGACCGTGTCATCATTGTGTAATACCACAGTGTTTTACATTGATGTACATGAACGTGTTAAACATGAAATAATTCATTTCAAAGAAAGGTCACTATTTTTGCTTGCACTTTTAAAATGAAATGATTAAAACACAATGCAAGTAGTCTCCCTATTATATGAATACGTAGACATCAGAATTCCCATGGAGTAATACACAGCTATCTCAGAATGGACACAGGATGGTGATATAGGTTTTGCTAATCAGCATAACTAATCAATGTGCAACTTTTTGCACTGACGAGTTGTGAATTCTTTCTAAGTGATTTTTTTATCTAAATCTATGCAAAATTTCAGGTAGATACATGACGTGGGTCACGAAAGTCAAAAACTAGACACTTTATGGATGCTCAGCCCACGGTCTATTGGCCCAGTTTGTGATTTTACCCAGATCTGCAGAGAGCGAAGAAGCTGCTGCTTGCCGGTCTGAGGGATGACAGATGGGACGGCAGAGGGTTGAGTCATCAGCAAAGAGTGGAACACAGGCATCATCCCCAACTGACTGGAAGAGGGGCCTTGTTGTCCCTCTCTGGAAAAGGAAGGGTGAACGTGATCGCCAGGACTGCAACAACTCCCGAGGGGTGATGCTGCTGTCAGTGCCGGGCAAGGTATTTCCTTGGATAATTCTTGATCAGCTTCGCCACCATCTGCTTGAGCACCAGCACCCAGAGCAGTCAGGTTTTACACCAAAGAGATCAACGATTGACCGTATCCTTGTCATTTGGGTTCTCACCGAATGCAGACAAGAGTTTTGGCAGGGGCTGCTTGCAGCCTATGTTGATCTCTGCAAATCGCTCGATTCAGTGAATTAGGATGCCCTCTGTAGGATTCTTAGTCTTCGTGGGGTGCCACCAAAACTGATCAATCTGATATCTGAACTATACTCTGGTATTGTGAGATGTGGTGATACCATCTCCAACTTATTTCCAGTTGTTACTGGAGTTCGTTCGCGGTATGTATTGGCATCCACACTTTTCAGTGCTTGTATGGACTGGATTCTGGGGAGGATGTCAGAGAGATCAAGCTGCGGTGTGTCATTTGGGAATGTCAAGATCTCTGACCTTGATTTCGCAGTTGATGCAGTCATCTTTGCAGAGACTTTAGATATCCTTTTGGGAGCCCTTGAGGTGCTGAATGAGGAGTCAGAGCTGCTGGGATTACGGGTTTCCTGGGTCAAAACTAAGATCCAGGCTTTCAATGATATCTTGGGTGCTGCTATCTTGTCTGTACCTGTGTGTGGTGAGGATGTTGAGGTCACAGAGCTTCACCTACCTTGGCAGTGATATTCATGTCTCTGCTGGCTATGAGCCAGAGGTCAATAGATGTGTGGGTCGGGCCTGGGGAGTCATGGATTCACTGGATCATGGGGTGTGGTGCTGGATCATGGGTTGTGATCAGCATCTCAAGGAGATGGGGATGGGCCAGGCATCTGCCTGTGGAATGGCCAGACAGAAGCCCCTGGAGTACCGGCAGAAAGTGGGTGCAGTGACGCGCTGCTCTGGTGCATGCTCCCATACCTGACCTGACCTGATTCTCCCCAACATCCCTTATTTGTCCAACTCGATCTCTATTTTGTCCCTCAACCCTACCATTGCTGTGCTTCTTCCCTCTCTTTCTGCTGTTCCTTTTGTAATACATTCTGATCTCTTATATACTCTAACTCCTCCAAGAGCCTCAACTTCATTATACAAAATAAAATAAAATAAACTTCATTCAACCAAATACTCAAAACTCGACTTTTCACCCCTCTCCAACCTCTGCTAGCCCAGCTGTACCAACTCCAGAATAAATGTGGAAATATTAAAAGCTGTTTATATGTGCAGGAAATAGCAAAGGTCCAACTCTTTATCATTTGCAATGAACAAAATCTCCAACCCCAAACCAACCATGACTTACTTTAACAAAATCATCCTTGTTATACGTCTGAAATGATTGATCCACAGAGAAACACTGCACTGTCATGTGGTCAGCGAGGGACCTGAAAGAGATTGACAAAATGAAAACAGAAAATAAAAAAATGCAAGGTTTAGCACTTAAAGTAATGTTGCTCATGCAATAAAATCAAGAATCCTATGAATGGATAAGATCAGATATTGTGTTCAGATGGAACACCTCATAGACCAACACAAATACCTACCAAATGCAATATCACAAGAAAAGAGAGATAATTTATGGGCAGATATCACCATTGAGGGAGGAGGAGGGACTCCTCCACTTTGAGCTGGTTTTGTGTCAGTAACTCATGAATATGATCCCACCTTGCATTGAAAGGTTGCTGAGTTCGTTGATCTGTGTCAGTCACTCATAAATAGGATCCCACCTTGCATCGAAAGGTTGCTGAGCTTGTTGATCTATGTCAGTAACTCATGAATAGGATCCCACCTTGCATCCGAAGGTTTCAAAAGCCAAAACGCTTCATTCTTCAGCATAAAAAAGCAGTCCATTGGCATTTGAATAGTACTTTTTATTCTGTATACATGTCTTTTTCTACTTCTATTTGGTTCGAATATCACATGAAAGGTCCACTGAATGCCCCCAATCCTGGCTTTTGGTTTAGTCCACTATGTGGATTACCACATTTGCAAAACGATGCGATTATAATTATCATCTTAAAAAAAAACAAATAAAATGCTTAATGTTTTATATATTTTGTTATTTTGGTATGGATTAAATCCTTCGATGTTATTAAATTGTTTTAATACTCGTTTCAATTGATTTGGGGGATGGTTTGGATATGCATCGCTTTTGGGATTCGACTGTCCATCTGCCCCCCTCCGATGATCCTGGCCTGGTATGGTTGAGTCCATATTTACGTTCAATATATTTTCTTGGGTCCTGAGTTTGAGCCCAGTCAGCCACTGAATTAACACCAGGAGGGATTGACTCAGCCTGTCACCTTCCGAGGTTGGCAAAATGAGTACCAGTGGACTCGTATAACGAGGTCAGCAAAATGAGTACCAGTGTTTTCATAAAAGGTCACTGCATCAGCAGCATAGCTGCACCCCAACAAAATGATAGCTACCCATCAGCCAAGCTGCCATATGAAAGAAGAATGGCTGAGGGCGCAGAGGTGCCGCTGATCTCCACTCGGCCTCCATCCCCTCTCCCCACCATATTCCCCCCCCCCACCATGAAATTGTTATTCTGGTGAATGGACGGATTAATTTAATTTGTTGTTGCCCTTTTTTCCATTGACGTTCCATTTTTCCATTGGACGCCCCCCTCGGCAGCTCTATGGACGCTGGCTGGCTCTTGTTCGTGTCGAGCTGAACAAAGAGGTGATAATTGCCCGTTGACGTTTTGTGAGCGCTTCCCGTTTTCGCTTGGTTGTTCCGGCAAATGGCTGCTTTCTGGCGTTCGTCCAGCGACTCGAACATGGCAACGGAAGCCAGGCCTGTGTTAATTGGGAGTTGCATCTCGTTCGATGGTGAGGAGAGAATGACTGTGAGACTTGACGGTTGGAGGTCACGTGCAGTGATGCGCCAATAGGCGCCTGACAGCTCTGAAGATTGGTGGCAGCTCCTTACAGCTCCTGACCATTGGTTACAGCTCCTGACCATTGGTGACAGCTCCTTACAGCTCCTGACGGTTGGTGGTAGCTCCTGACGGTTAGTGGCAGTTCCTGACCATTGTTGACAGCTCCTTACAGCTCCTGATCATTGGTGAGAGCTCCTTACAGCTCCTAACGGTTGGTGGCAGCTCTTGACAGCTCCTGACGGTTGGGGACAGCAGCGACGGCAGTTGATGACAGTTGGACCATTCCGGATGGTTCTGCTGGGTACCTGGCTCTTGGCGTACCTCATTCTTGGCGTACCTGGTTATTGGCGTTCCTGGTTCCTGGGGATGATGACGTAACATCGATTGTTGTTCAAGCTTGTTTGTGGGTGGGTGCATGGCGAGGCAGGGCGCCGGCAGCGGACCAAGGCATGCTCACACATTTTGGGTTATTTTCGTAGAAGCACGACGACTTCTGCCTTGGTAAGCCGAGATCAGATTTCTTTTCCCCCTGAATGATCTGTCGGGTAATCATGTTTCGTGTTTAATTAAGTAAGGCATAGTGATAAGCATCTGCTCTTTGTCCATTTTTCTACAAATGCTTGTTGACATCTTTATTTGTTTGAGATTATTTTGTTGATTGAACATTTGATTGATTTGAATTCATCCATTTAATCGACGAGGAAATAAAAAGTTCTTCAGTTTATTTATTTTTCTTAATAATAACTTCCTTGCCGACATTTCAACCTGTCTGTGATTGCCATTTCCTTTCACTGATCCAGCATTGTTCAAACCTAGATCGACTGGGAGATTATAATTCCAAAACTAATTAACCTGTCATAGTCGGCATGCACCTAGCCTGGTGTTGGCGCAGTGGTAAGGGCAGTGGCTTGGGACCCAAGAGGTCCTGAGTTCAAGCCCTGTTGGGACACTGAATTAATATATGTATATATATGTATATATATATATATGTATGTATATATTGTTGTGGTTACCAAATTCGCAAACCACCATTCAGGTCCCTTAGGTGAGGTATCTCGGTAAGTACATGTGTAGTTAGGCCCAAACCCGTTGTCTAGTGGGAATACATGTCATTTATGCGTGCTGCGACTCTTCAGGATAGCCGTTTTTCTTTTACTATCTTTAATTTGGACCAACCGCCATTGTTACCACCACCAGTCACAACATCAACCACCAACCACAACGCCGCTTCACCACAACCGCCACGACCTTCACGTCACACCTCGCAACCGTCGCATCGCCACCGTTCTTGCGCCGCTTGTGGGTGCCGGTGTTGGACTCATGCAGGGCGCGCGCCGAACAGCGTGTACAAAATCACGGATTTTGTGCTTCAAAAACGGATCAAAAACGACACACGCCCACTTTTTGCCGTCCAATCGGTGAGCGAGGGGCGAATTGGCCCCGCCCCCAGGGCGTTGGAGGGCGATCGATATATGCAAATTTATGGATCAAAAAGCATTCACGCCCACTTTTTCTCGGGCCAATGGGGAGCGAGGTGAAAGGTCGAAGGGAGGGGGTCAAAGATGAGAGGGCGAAGCCACGGGGCTGATATAAGCGACCGTGTTCGTCAGTCCAGGGAGTAGTAGAGTCGAGAGGGAACAGAGAGTTAAGACTTCGCGGGCGGTGGAGTTGGCAAGAAGGAGCTGGTCGTCGTGTGCGTTGGAGTCGGAGCGGAGGGGACGGAGCTGTGGAGAGGCGGCGAGGGCAGACGAGGGGGTGCTCGCGTCGTGCAGGGAGCTGCACCCCAGGGAGGCCGACAGCGCGACCTGGCCGAGGTGGAGACGCTCGTCGCGGGACTCGAGGCAGAGTAGGAATCCTCTATACCCCGAGCATCAGCAACCCCCTCCTGTTTCCCCCCGCGCTGAGATAGTGCGACCAAGGGGGCCCCTTTCCCACCCCCTACCAGACACTGCCCGCGGAGTTGAGGCACCATCGCCGCTCCGCGTCTCATCACCAGACGGGTAGGCCCGACCCGGTCTCGGCCTCAGGCTCGCCTCATCTTTGAGGGTATTCTTTTCCTTGGTTTTGGGTATGTGTTGTCGGCGCCGTCTGTGAAGTAAAATTGTATGTGTTGCCGTGTGCTCGCGTAATCGGTATTAGATCTGCATTGTCGCATTTGCTTTTTGTGTAAATTGAATTGTGTTTTTCTTTTCTGTGTGCTTTTGGTGGAATTGAATATGTGTGCTTTCCGTTCATCGCGAATAAATGTGCTTTGTGTTGAACTGTTTCCCGCTTCGCTTCGTCATTTCCTTCATTGAATCCTCATCTTGCTTCACGTAAAGGGTTGGTAGTGGGCTGAATACGCCCGATAATTAATCGAACCGTCGAGGTCGACGATAACACCGCTCGGTTATCCCGATAGTACGGAACGGGTCGCTTAAGTGGCCCGTGTCCGAAGTCGACCTGCGGCGAGGTGCGATCGCCCGATCTACCCTCCGCGTGGGTACTTAGGTAGGTCGAATTTGGCGAGCAACCCTATCCCACGCGGGGGCTGATTGGCTCGATCGCGATGAGACCGAAAGGTCCACCCGTGACTGGTTCCCGGCGTTAGTCCGAGAGGGTCACGACTGGATTGTCCGTCCGGTGGGCGGCGTGCCGCGATTCGAGTTACGTGGCCGTCAGCACGCCGGCGGGCGCGAATCCGCAACACTGGTGTCAGGTCGTGCGATACAAATTCATCGCCCTCCTCGCGGCACTGGTATCGGAGAACAGGAAAACGGGCTCTCCTGTCTCCGGCTAAATTCACGGGAATCGGTCCAGGGGTGAGAGAAGCGACCCCCGATTCCCTCCAAATTACGAGCGAGCGAAATTAACCCTTCACGAGAAGCAAGATGGCGTCTCAAGGCGAGCGGGAGCCGGGGGTATTAGAAATGGAAGTAGAATGTGTAGGATCCATGGCCCAGGATGGAATGCCCGTGCAGGAACACGGACTCACCCAACTGAACCCAGAGCCCGAAATGGGTGCGGCAGCGGCCGCAGTGTATGACACCTCCCCCCCCCTCTCCACCAAAACCCTTCCCCAACCCCTGCCGAAACGGCTCACTCAAGCGCACCCGACAGCCCAGCTATTCACCATGCTGGCGAACATGAACGAAAAGATGGATACAAATACAAATGAAATGAAAAACGAAATGAAAGGAATGAACGAAAAGATGGATGCGAATACACAAAAAATGGATGAAAAGATGGATACAAATACAAATGAAGTGAAAACGACGATGGATGCGAATACACAGCAAATGAGGGAAGAAATGAAAAAGCTGCGGGGTGAGACGCAGAACATGGGCCGATGCCTGCAGGCGGGCATGAAGGCCGTGACGAGGGAGCTGGGAATGGCGACTCCACGTGTGGGAGCAAACGAGCTGGAAGGGGGTGCA
The DNA here is from genome assembly GCF_056783735.1 of Eptatretus burgeri. NCBI lineage: Eukaryota > Metazoa > Chordata > Myxini > Myxiniformes > Myxinidae > Eptatretus > Eptatretus burgeri. The sequence goes on along the minus strand of NC_140969.1, from coordinate 37,797,922 downwards.
ACGGCTGACAGGCCCGCGGTGGAGGCGGGTAAAAAAATAATTCGGGGGGCGTGTTGGGCGAGGGTCGTGACAGAGGAATCGACGATGACCAGAAGGGAAAAATTAAATGGGGAGACCAAAACGTGTGAGACGAGACACGAGGTGACGACAACAGAAACTTATAAATGTATAGAGACACGGGAGACAGAAAAAATAGAGAGACAACACGATGAAGATGGGGTAAGTGACGCGCACACACACACGGAGGTAGTGGAGGACAATGGGGGTGAGCTGGCGGACTGGGTAGAGACCCAGTGCGAGCACCTGGATGGCCTCCTCCAGGAACGAGGGAAGGGAGTATGCCCCCTTGAGGCGAGTCACGACCAGGTGAGTTCGGTCGTGCTTTGCGAGGTTGAGGGGACGGGTGCTGTGGACAGGTGCACGGAGAGCTTGGGGGGTATAGAGGCCCCGGAGACCCTTGTGGGGACACGAATCCACAGTGTGGTTGTCCCTGTGTGTGTGTTGCAAGGTGTGAGTGCGTCCCCGTGTGTGGAAGCGACCCCGTGTGTGAGTGGTGTGGTGGCGATGGTGCCAGAGTACGTGCTTCCCAGCACGCCGTGTGTGGATGAGGCACCGTGTGTGGAAGAGGCCGTGTGTGTGGATGAAACGGCCAGTGTGGATGAGGCACCGCGGGTGAGTGCCCCCGCGCGTGTGAGTGAGGGACGGTGTGTGCGTGGAGCCACGTGTGCGAGGGAGGTAGCATGCGTGAGTGAACGGCCGAGTGCAAGGGAGACCGTGTGTGTGAGAGAGCGGTATGTGTGGGAGATGTCGGTTGGCATGCGGGAGCACGCAGCCGCGTCTCCCGGTGTGAATGTGATGGAGTGGACTGTGTGCGTCGTAACACGCAGGTGTGCGTGGGTTGAATGGAGACGGAGACGGCGACATGAGAAGAAAGAAAGCCGAGTAGCGGCTGTAGTTGTTTCGGGGACCGTGCCGGGTTCACCCAGCAGTGAGCACGCGGTTCGTGCTGTGCAACGCACGAGGCCGCCACGTGCTCGCTTGCGAGAGTGAAGTCCCGGTCCGGAAACGCACGCGGTGGATTTGCCGATCCCGCGGACGGACAAAGTTTAGGCAGGACTACGGATTTGGACCGGACGGGTTCTCCACGCGATCGTGTGTGTTAAGCTCCAACGGGCAAAGCACATGTGTTCGCGTGGGGAACCCCTCGAGACGTGGGGCTTGTGTTTTTTTATGCGCACGGTGACGCCATGGCTGCACGTGGGGTTGGAATCCGGCAGGAGGGGTATCTCTGCCGGATGGTACCGTCCAAGGAAGGACGAGGAACACGTGCAGCTGCATGACGTCACGGGCAGGTGCAAAGTGCGCGAGTTGCCGCGCTGGCGCTGCGCATGTAAAGAAAAAAAAAAAAAAAAAGAACAAGCCTCACTTTCGGGTACACAGGATTCCTGGGCAAGGGGTGGAAGACCCCCTTGACCTGGGCACAGGATGGAAACTAGTTAGGGGGAAGGGTTAGCTTAGTTAGACCGACTTCATGGGGCAGGGGTAAGTCCTCATGGAGTCCGTGGAATGGATTAGTTAGAGGGATTTAGTGAGCTTAAGGTTGGGAAATAAAATGATTGATTTGGAGACAGTGACAGACTTGTGGATGTGTAGTGGGGACGTAGCTTAGCTACGTAGGTTAAAAGGAACGTGCTATTAGTGTAAGGGACGACGTGGGAGCACGAGGTAGTTAGGAGGATGGCAGAGTTCAGCGGTGTGTGTGTTGAAGAGTTGTGGGTTGTGAGGTGAGTACGAGTACTTGTTGAGTGAGTGAGGCCAGCGGGTCTGTGTGAGTGGAGCGAATGGGGAATGCATGGTGCGATGAGTGATTGGGGGGAGGAGTGACTCCCGCCCAAGGGACCCCGGGGTCAGAGTAAAGTGAGTTAGCTGGGTTAGTCAAATTGAAAAATGGAGGTCGTTTTGTTGTTGGTGGGAAAGTAGGCTCGAGACCCATTTGGAGGGGTGCAGGAGCCCTGTTGACGGGCTTGGGAGCGTGGCTGCGAAAGGTGAGTATCGCTGAGTGGGTACCCCGGGCACCAGGCTAGTCGGCCGTGGTAGGCCAAGGGTCCATGGGGGGCCGGGATAGCGTAGTGGGCACGGGTGCGCCTGCTTGGTGCGGGGGCCCGGGGCGCCATTAGCCGCGTGGGCAGTGTTGTGGGCAAGGGTGACCCTCGGAAAGGGGCCCGGGAAGCCAGCCTGCCACGTGTGCGTTTCAGGGGAGGTGCCATGGGGGGCACTCCCCGGTGTTAGGGAGCTGGTAGGCTCGGAGGCAGTGTAGTGCCCGGGGTGCCATAGCGGGAGATTCGGCAGAGGGTCGTGCCTGCCAAAGGGAGCCACGTGTCCCAGCCAGGAGACCGTGTGAGGGCACGGAGAGAAAATTGGGGGGCGAGGCCCGAAATTGTGAGGACACCAACACAGGCGACGGGAATCTGGGTTGTTAGAACCAATAGTTTAAGCGAGAGGCGCTTGTTGAAAGCCCCGGGGTAGTTTAACGGTTAAATGGTTAGGGTAGATTAGGAGATGTACCCCTCCGCACCATCCATCCCCTCGCTGTCGTTGTGGGCCGCTGGACCCACTTGGTGTTAAGATCGCCGAACTCTGGGGAGGCCATTCTGAGGCTTGAGTTGGGCCTCGACACAGGACGTTAGCTCTCCCTTATTCCCCTCCGGGAAGGGAACGTAGGGGTTGGGAGTAGGCTAGGTGACAGGATAGGTTAGCCGAACAAGGACGATAAAGGGGGTTAGGGGACGATTTATAGTGGGGGAGTAAAAATAAAAACAACAAAAAAATAAGTTGGGGCTAAATTGGGGTTTGACAAATTAAGGGAGTGGGTATGTACAGTGACAGGCAAAGGCGATAGGTTTGGAGGGAGACAGGTAGGTAGGTCCGAGCCCGCCTTCCAAGTGGCCAGCACCACCGCACTCCCTCCACCAACCTCCCCTGAATGGCAAAGGCTGGCCAGCTTCATCTGCAGCTGCTGTGCTGCAAGGCCTGTGCCGGCTGGATCGTCTGCCGGCTGGCTGTTTTTCTGCAAGGCCTGTGCCGGCCAGTTCATCTGCTGGCTGTTTTTCTTCAAGGCCTGTGCCGGCCAGTTTATCTGCCGGCTGTGTTTGCCTGCAGCGGCCTTCTTCTGCGGGCTGTGTTTGCCTGCTGCCTTTGCCATGCCATGCCCACTGCCCAGGTTCACCAGCCCCGTTCAATTTTTGCTTTGCCCCCCCCCCTGTTCATTGCCATGTGCGCCAGGATCCGCAAGGCAACAGTTTGCAAGCTGCAAGAACTGCCCTGTTGGCAGCTACAACACGGGCCTGCAGTGGCGGCCCGTGCACCGTGTTTGTGTTCACCCATCCATTCGTTGTGCTCATTGCGTGTGCCACTTGAGCTGGCACGGAGACTGCGTTGTGCAGCCCATGCACCGTTGTGGTTCACTGCGTTCAGTTCAAAAAGGAAGGCCTTGGACTGCGTGTGAGCAGCCAGCCACGTTCCCTGTCACCTGCATTGTTTTGAGCCAGAGACTGCATACGAGCAGCCTGGCTCCCTGCTAACTGCTTTTCTTTTGCAGAGTTCAGTGATCCTGGGCCATGGTTTAGTGTAAAATTTGTAAGTTAAGGTTAAGATGTACTGTAAATATGAGTGCGCCCCCGGCATGTATGTCTTAGCGCCGGCAATTTTATTTAAGTCGTCCGTGTGAGTGAGTTTGTTTAGGTAGTTACGCAGCCCTCAGGTTATTTATTTTGGGGACACGAATACCATGAATGTCGCACTCAGGGATCCGTAGGTAAAATGTACTAGGGGAAAACTACACATGATGGCACACGAAAATTTGACGACTCAGGACGAGTCTGTAAAAAGGGGAGGGGGTAGTGTTGTGGTTACCAAATTCGCAAACCACCATTCAGGTCCCTTAGGTGAGGTATCTCGGTAAGTACATGTGTAGTTAGGCCCAAACCCGTTGTCTAGTGGGAATACATGTCATTTATGCGTGCTGCGACTCTTCAGGATAGCCGTTTTTCTTTTACTATCTTTAATTTGGACCAACCGCCATTGTTACCACCACCAGTCACAACATCAACCACCAACCACAACGCCGCTTCACCACAACCGCCACGACCTTCACGTCACACCTCGCAACCGTCGCATCGCCACCGTTCTTGCGCCGCTTGTGGGTGCCGGTGTTGGACTCATGCAGGGCGCGCGCCGAACAGCGTGTACAAAATCACGGATTTTGTGCTTCAAAAACGGATCAAAAACGACACACGCCCACTTTTTGCCGTCCAATCGGTGAGCGAGGGGCGAATTGGCCCCGCCCCCAGGGCGTTGGAGGGCGATCGATATATGCAAATTTATGGATCAAAAGCATTCACGCCCACTTTTTCTCGGGCCAATGGGGAGCGAGGTGAAAGGTCGAAGGGAGGGGGTCAAAGATGAGAGGGCGAAGCCACGGGGCTGATATAAGCGACCGTGTTCGTCAGTCCAGGGAGTAGTAGAGTCGAGAGGGAACAGAGAGTTAAGACTTCGCGGGCGGTGGAGTTGGCAAGAAGGAGCTGGTCGTCGTGTGCGTTGGAGTCGGAGCGGAGGGGACGGAGCTGTGGAGAGGCGGCGAGGGCAGACGAGGGGGTGCTCGCGTCGTGCAGGGAGCTGCACCCCAGGGAGGCCGACAGCGCGACCTGGCCGAGGTGGAGACGCTCGTCGCGGGACTCGAGGCAGAGTAGGAATCCTCTATACCCCGAGCATCAGCAACCCCCTCCTGTTTCCCCCCCGCGCTGAGATAGTGCGACCAAGGGGGCCCCTTTCCCACCCCCTACCAGACACTGCCCGCGGAGTTGAGGCACCATCGCCGCTCCGCGTCTCATCACCAGACGGGTAGACCCGACCCGGTCTCGGCCTCAGGCCCGCCTCATCTTTGAGGGTATTCTTTTCCTTGGTTTTGGGTATGTGTTGTCGGCGCCGTCTGTGAAGTAAAATTGTATGTGTTGCCGTGTGCTCGCGTAATCGGTATTAGATCTGCATTGTCGCATTTGCTTTTTGTGTAAATTGAATTGTGTTTTTCTTTTCTGTGTGCTTTTGGTGGAATTGAATATGTGTGCTTTCCGTTCATCGCGAATAAATGTGCTTTGTGTTGAACTGTTTCCCGCTTCGCTTCGTCATTTCCTTCATTGAATCCTCATCTTGCTTCACGTAAAGGGTTGGTAGTGGGCTGAATACGCCCGATAATTAATCGAACCGTCGAGGTCGACGATAACACCGCTCGGTTATCCCGATAGTACGGAACGGGTCGCTTAAGTGGCCCGTGTCCGAAGTCGACCTGCGGCGAGGTGCGATCGCCCGGTCTACCCTCCGCGTGGGTACTTAGGTAGGTCGAATTTGGCGAGCAACCCTATCCCACGCGGGGGCTGATTGGCTCGATCGCGGTGAGACCGAAAGGTCCACCCGTGACTGGTTCCCGGCGTTAGTCCGAGAGGGTCACGACTGGATTGTCCGTCCGGTGGGCGGCGTGCCGCGATTCGAGTTACGTGGCCGTCAGCACGCCGGCGGGCGCGAATCCGCAACAATATGTATGTATATATGTATGTATATATGTATGTATATATGTATGTATATATGTATATATGTATATATATATATGTATATATATGTATATATATATATATATATATGTATATGTATATATATATGTATATATATATGTATATATATATATATATATGTATATATATATATATATATATATATATATATATGTATATATATATATATATATATATATATATGTATATATATATATATATATATGTATATATATATATATATATATGTATATATATATATATATATATATATATATATATATATATATATATATATACCAAGTCGAAAACACCAGGGGGTTGACTCAGCCTGCCATCCTTCCGAGGTCGGCGAAATGAGCACCAGTTGTACTGGGCCCGGTGTATGCCCCGGTTAGAATAGGTGTACCATATCCCTGTGTCTCGTAAGAGGTGACCAGGGTTGCGTCAGGAAGGGCATCCGGCGTAAAAACCTATGCCAAATCATTATGCAGACAACAAAACGAATTTCCATACCGGATCGGTCGAGGCCCGGGTTACCAACGACCGCCACCGGTACCGGTGGTCAGCAGGGTACCAGTGGAAATTGTGCTACTGCTGGGCGAAGGAGGAGAATGAGACGGGGAAGGCGAGTCCGGAGGCAGTGGGAGAGGGGGAAGGGTAGAAGTGTGGAGGTGAGAGTTGGAACTCTGAATGTTGGGACGATGACTGGCAAAGGGCGAGAGTTGGCTGATATGATTGAGAGAAGAAAGGTGGACATACTGTGTGTACAAGAGACCAAGTGGATGGGGAGTAAGGCGAGGAGCATTGGAGGTGGTTTCAAACTGTTCTACCATGGTGTGGATGGGAGGAGAAATGGTGTCGGGATAATCCTGAAGGAAGATCATGTCAAGAGGGTATTGGAGGTGAGGAGGGTGTCTGACCGAGTGATGAGTGTGAAGTTGGAAATTGAAGGGGTGATGATGAATGTCATCAGTGCATATGCCCACATATGGGGTGTGAGATGGAATATAAAGAAGATTTCTGGAGTGAGTTAGATGAAGTGGTGGAGAGTGTATCCAAGGATGAAAGAGTGGTGATTGGAGCAGATTTCAATGGACATGTTGGGGAAGGGAATAAAGAGGATGAGGAGTTGATGGGGAGGTACGGTCTCAACAAGAGAAATGTGGAAGGGCAAATGGTGGTAGAGTTTGCAAAAAGAATGGAAATGGCAGTGGTAAACACGTATTTCAAGAAGAAGGAGGAACACAGGGTGACATACAAGAGTGGAGGAAAGTGCACACAGGTGGATTACATCTTAAGTAGGAGATGCAACCTGAAAGAGATTAGTGACTGTAAGGTTGTGGCAGGGGAGAGTGTAGTTCGACAGCATCGATTGGTGGTCTGTAGGATGACTTTAGAGGTGAGGTTGAGGAAGAGAGTGAGGGCTGAACCAAGGACCAGATGGTGGAAGCTGAAGGAGGAAGACTGTTGCGTGAAATTTAGGGAGGAGGTGAGACAGGCGTTGGATGGTGGTAAAGATGGGTGGGATGATTGGGCAACGACAGCAGAAGTTGTGAGGGAGATAGCTAGGAAGGTACTTGGTGTGACATCTGGACAGAGGAAGGAAGATAAGGAGACTTGGTGGTGGAATGAGGAAGTACAGGAAAGTATAAGGAAGAAGGGGTTGGCGAAAAAGAAGTGGGATAGTCAGAGAGATGAAGAAAGTCGGCAGGAGTACAAGGAGTGGCGTCGAAAAGCAAAAAGAGAGGTGGCAAAGGCCAAGGAAAAGGCATATGACGAGCTGTATGAGAAGTTGGATACAAAAGAAGGGGAAAAGGATTTATACCGATTGGCAAGACAGAGGGACCGAGCTGGGAAGGATGTGCTGCAAGTTAGGGTGATAAAGGACGCAAATGGGAATGTGCTGACGAGCGAGGAGAGTGTGTTGAGAAGGTGGATGGAGTACTTTGAGGAGCTGATGAATGAAGAAAATGAGAGAGAGAGAAGGTTGGAAGAGGTGGAGATAGTGAATCTGGAAGTGGGGTGGATCAGTAAGGATGAAGTGAGGACTGCTATGAAGAAGATGAAAAGTGGAAAGGTGGTTGGCCCAGATGGTATACCAGTGGAGGCATGGAAGTGCTTAGGAGAGATGGCAGTGGGGTTGTTAACCAGATTGTTTAATAAAGTCTTGGAAAGTGAGAGGATGCCGGAGGAGTGGAGATTAAGTGTGCTGGTTCCGATTTTCAAGAATAAGGGTGATGTGCAGAGCTGTGGAAATTACAGAGGGATAAAGTTGTTAAGCCACACCATGAAGTTGTGGGAAAGAGTAGTGGAAGCTCGGTTGAGAGGAGAGGTGACGATCTGTGAGCAGCAATATGGGTTTATGCCAGGAAAGAGCACCACTGATGCGATGTTTGCTTTGAGAATGTTGATGGAGAAGTATAGGGAAGGCCAGAAAGAGTTACATTGTATGTTTGTGGATTTAGAGAAAGCTTATGATAGGGTGCCAAGAGAGGAGTTGTGGTATTGTATGAGGAAGTCGGGAGTGTTGGAGAAGTATGTGAGGATCGTGCAGGATATGTATGAGGACAGTGTGACAGCGGTGAGGTGTGCGGTAGGAATGACGGACCGGTTTAAGGTTAAAGTGGGATTGCACCAAGGATCGACTCTGAGCCCTTTCCTGTTTGCAATGGTGATGGACAGGTTGACGGACGAGATCAGACTGGAGTCTCCATGGACTATGATGTTCGCGGATGACATCATGATCTGTAGGGAGAGTAGGGAGCAGGCTGAATCGAGCCGTGAGAGGTGGAGGTACGCACTGGAGAGAAGGGGAATGTTAGTCAGTAGGAGTAAGACGGAGTACATGTGCGTAAATGAGAGGGAGGGTGGTGGTATGGTGCAGTTGCAAGGAGTTGAGGTGGGGAAGGTGGATTGGTTTAAATACTTGGGATTTAACGGAACGGATTTAACGGGATCTCCAAAGTAACGGAGAGTGTGGGAGAGAAGTGAAAAAGAGAGTGCAGGCAGGATGGAGTGGGTGGAGAAGAGTTGCAGGAGTGATTTGTGACAGAAGGGTAGCTGCAAGAGTGAAGGGGAAAGTATACAAGACGGTAGTGAGACCAGCTATGTTGTATGGTTTGGAGGCGGTGGCACTAACAAAAAGACAGGAAGCAGAGCTGGAGGTGGCAGAGTTAAAGATGCTGCGATTCTCGTTGGGAGTGACGAGGATGGACAGGATAAGAAATGAGTATATTAGAGGGACAGTGCAGGTAGGACGGTTTGGAGACAAAGTGAGAGAGGCGAGATTGAGATGGTTTTGGACATGTGCACAGGAGGGAAACAGAGTATATCGGGAGAAGGATGTTGAAGATGGAGCCGCCAGGCAGGAGGAGAAGAGGAAGGCCAAAGAAGAGGTTCATGGATGCGGTGAGGGCGGACATGCGGGTGGTTGGAGTGTCAATGGAAGATGTGGAGGATAGAGCGAAATGGAGACGGTTGGTCCGCTGTGGCGACCCCTAACGGGAGCAAGCCGAAAGAGGAAGAAGAAGGAAGAAGTCGGCATGCACCAGCGGTAAACGCTCGGCCGCATTACTTAAGATCTAATCAAAATAACATTGGTGCATCGCCGAGGACGCGTTCCCCGGTCAGGAGGCCACATGGCCTCCAGTTAAATGGCAAATTATACGGTGGACACTGGAACTCGTGGTTATCTGATTGGCGTTCATGGTTGTTAAACAACCTGCCAAACCACAAAGTTAATTGTGAGGGGTGGCCCGAGGGCCGGTTCTTCCGAGGAGAAATGAGGATTAATCCCCTCATAATACACTCGGTACCCATGGCCATAACAATATATATGTATATATTTTTTTGTTTTGAGTTGCGGCATGTAACGGTGTTGTCATGAAGGACTATGGTCCCTATATTTTTGAAGTGGATTGTGTAAGTATGTGTTTAGTGTTCTCGGACTAAGTAGGGGTAGAGTAGGTGACCCGGCCTTTGTCTAAAGTTAGATTATACGGCAGAGCTGGGAGGCTCTAGAAAAAGGATGGCGGCAGTGTTATGTCCACGGGGTTTATTGTGTTCGATAATATTCTGGAAAGTTTGTGTAATAACATTGACACTTTTGGGGTGTATTGCAATAGTTTTGCCGTGGTTCTCAAAAGAGGTCCTTTTTCTTTTTCCTTATTTTCTTCATTTTTATTTTGATTCTTCTGCTACAAGACCTTCCTTCCCCTTATTCCTTCTGTTCCCCCTTCGAGGCCTCCACATAATTAAATGAGGCAGAACTGTGTGGATTTTAAGTGAAGGAAGTAAAAAAAACATTACAAAAAAGAAGAGCGCACGTGGCCGCCGTGAAGGCTGGTTAGCGAGAGAGAGGTAGGGAGGTAGATCGAGAGAGCGAGAGAGTGAGAGAGCGAGAGGAGTGACTGTTTTGTTTCCAACGGGGAACGATGCTGGGTAAAGCCCATTAGGCTGGGGGCCAGTGGGACCTACCTTGCACCCCCACTGCGACAATTTTTCACTGATACCACAGTGTTCATATATATCCCAAGTATCAGAAAAAAGATGTTCCCAGAAAAATAACTCATTTGCACGATGCTTTATTAAGCTGTTTCCATGGCAACCAATCAAAAATAGACGAATCTCACAAAGATCGGCAAAATGTCAATATCTCTGTCAAATATAAACATAAAATCACAAAATTGGTGTCAAATTAAAGCTTATACATTTACGTATTAAAATATATTTTGTTTCTGCTAATTAGCTCATTAGCATATTATTTAAATTTGACTTAGAGACAATAATTCCCACAAAAATGCAAGAATTTCCATTTTCTTTCCTTGCAATTACCACACATGTCAGTTGCCAAACTCCAAACAACAAGCCAGGTTGGTGAAATTTTTTTTTATAATATTTGAATTTTTTCAGTTGATTAATTAGCATAAAATACAAAGCACAATGAATCGTTCGAAAATCATGTTAAATCAAATTAATCATTGAAACTAATTACCTGGACCTGATATAATACATAACTGCGACTAATGATGGTTGTGGTGTTTAAAGGACACATAACTCTTTTCTGTTTGGGTAAAAGTAGTGAAAATAGTTGTAAATGCATTGATATGCTAATTAGGTTCCGCCATTATGGAAATTTACATTTTTGTAAATCTCACCTTCATGGACATGAAGTAAATGAGGAGTCTACACCTATGTTTGGAGGGTCAATGAATAAAGTGAACAGATTTCCTTTCTTATCAGAGATGTTGAATAGTCTTTATGGATGATATGTTAATTATAATCCCTGATCACCAGTAAGGGGGATCATATTGTTATCGCTTTTTTGCATGCATGTCTGTGTGTTGTCACTTTTCGCTTCTGTCGATGTAAATGTGAGGTTGTATGGCTCTATAGCCTGGAGGTGTAGGTATGCATGCTGTGATATCATAATCTACAGCTTGACATTGCTCCTTCTAGTTGTGATTGTATAATTATTATTGTCATATACAACAATACATTGAATAACCAATTTGATTTGTTTCTTGCAGACATAGTGCATTGATGGCCCAATTCGTTGCACGGAGATGAAACCTCAGAAGAGAAAGCAGGAACAGACTGATGTCAGTGCAAAAAAGAGACAGATATGTATCCTGCATTGTGAGGGAGCAAAGAGTGATGGATTCACCTATTTGTCAGACTTGATGCTTAAGTTGGAACAGTTCACTTACGTCATGTATGGCAAGAGTCGATTTCAGGAAGTGGATGAAGTAAGGGTGCTCATGATAAGGGAGAGGTTTGGGGACAAGCCTCTGGACGCATGCCGCAACATTGACCTTGGGAAACTATCTCCATGTAGAAAGTGCTTAGAGCAGCACATCCGTAGAGCTAATTATCAAGCAGCTGTTTGGAAGCATTCTCATATCGCAGATCCCAATATACCAGATGACATGCAGGAACATGGCTGGACATACACACATGGTGTTATGGAGCCACTGTGGATATCAGGCGATATTCTACCCAATAAGTCGATTAGTTCACTGCAGGAGGAACTGGAAGAAGACAGTGATGATGAGGATGATGACGAGCCATGCCAATGTGAAGATTGTGTGGACTCGGACATTGAATAGTATGATGGCCAATGAAGGACATAGCAAGCAAGCATCAGGCTCAGAATCTGTGAACTAAGGACACTTCTTCTATATATGACTGACAGTTAATCGAAACAGCGTGATTATCAACTGGTCGAGATTGTCAAACTCAGATGTGTGCTACAAAGTTTGCTTAGACTCCAACAGATTGCAGATCACTTACTCATAGTTTTTGCCACTGTATCGATCTACTTCATAGTAGAGTGCACATGCAGGTGAACAATGTGAAGATAAACCATTTGTCAGATCTGGTGTGTGACTAGTAGGCTTTCAAACATCTGGTAACTCTGGAAGAAAGGGGATACAGTAAATATTATTGGATTAATCTTTTTATATCCGAATGCATTCAAAGTGTGAGATCTTCAATTGCTGGACTCAGATGGACCATATGAATACATTTTTGCTGTACAGTGTATGCTCTCCTTCAGCCGCAACAAATTACACATCAGTTTAACTTTTGTGCCTACAGGATGATCACTATTTCCAGTCTCTGGTAGAGATACATTATGATATAATGACATCCACTCACCTTATTTACATACCACTGCATTTTAAAATATTTGATTTAACTTCAAGGCCCAATCTTATCAAAATATGTAGTCATGATGCTTACGTGAAACTCAAAACGGAGGACACATCGCTCTGTGCATTCTGTTCATAGGGAATAAAGATGTATAGGAAATTCATTGTTCTATGATTTTTGCATGTAATTAAGCTATCCAAACATTATTCTACATCTCTGACAACAAAGGAAATATGTTCACTTTACCCCTTTGACCCTCCAAACATATGTGTAGATTCCTCATTTACAAATTTCCATGCACCAGAAGTTGAGATATTTACGAAAATGAGAATTTCCATAATGGCGGATCCTAATTAGCATATCAATGCATTTAAAATTATTTCCACTACTTTTACTCAAACAGAAAATAGTTATGTTCCCCTTAAACACCAAGAGACATCATGAGTCGCAGTTATGTATTATATCAGGCCAAGGTAATTGATTCTCTTGATGAATCTGATTTCGCATGATTTTCAAACGATTCATTGTGCTTTGTATTTTATGCTAATTAGCCTACTTTAAAAAATTAAAAAAATTTAATTTATGTTTTGCCAACCTGGCTTCTATCTGGCAACACTTAAGTAATATTTTTTTGCCAAAAAACTAACATGTGTGGTAATTACAAGGAAAGAAAATGGAAATTCTTGCATTTTTGTGGGAATTATTGTCTTTAAGTCAAATTTAATTGATATGCAAATGAGCTAATTAGCATAAACAAAATAAATTTTAATATGTAAATGTATAAGCTTTAATTTGACACCAATTTTGTGATTTTATGTTTATATTTGACAGAGATATTGACATTTTGCCGATCTTTGTGAGATTCGTCTATTTTTGATTGGTTGCCATGGAAACAGCTTAATAAAGCATAGTGCAAATGAGTTATTTTTCTGGGAACATCTTTTTCTGATACTTGGGATATATATGAACACTGTGGTATCAGTGAAAAATTGTCACAGGGGGGTGCAAGGTAGGTCCCACTGACCCCTGGCCTACATGAAGGAGTTCCATGGATTCATTCCAAGGAGGGTCAGTTGGAAGCCCTGTCTGCGTGTAGGGGACAGGTGTGTAGCTGGTGGGGAACAAGGCCTGCCATGGCCTGGTGAACGTGGTATTGAAGGATAATCAGAGACGAGGTTGAGGCGTGTACGGCCGGCATGAATAGTCTTGGTGAACCGGAGGAAAGGTGCTGTATCCTGGTGTTGCACGGATCGATTGGGGTCGTGGAGGTTAGGGACGCACCCCGCGGAGGGGGGAAGGTGGTGAGGCACCACCCTTAGGGGTCGGGGTTAAGCCTGAGACGAGACTGCGTTGAATCATCCCAAAACCGGCTCGAATTCTGCTTTCCCCTCCTCTCTTCACACAATCCTTCTTTTTCCCTTTTATTTTAATACCCAAGCAAATGTTATTTTGTTATTTTGCTTGACCCACCCCCTCCCTTGGGATGAGAGAGGGACATTTGTTGGGGAGGGGAAAAGGATGTCTGAGTGTTGGATCTGTCTTGGCTTAGCGTCTGTCCGTCATTACTTATGCCTTGTGTTGGCTCAATGGTTAGGGTGGTGGGCTTGGGATCCTATGATCCTGAGTTCCAACCCCACTTGGCTGTTGAATTAATACCAGGTGGGGTTGACTCTGCCTGTCATCCTTCTGAGGTCAGCAAAATGAGTACCAGCTTGTGAGTATCCTGTGTTGGAGTGGAGACCCGTCCAGGATTGTGACCACTAGCCAAGGAGACTGCTTTGGCAGCACCAACGCTGCACAGAGTATGGCTCCCAATGGATGCATGGATGGCATCATTTAATTAATTATTTATTTACCTCCAAATGTCGGTGAAATTTTCCCATTAATATTGTTATATTTTTTATTGCTTGAATGTATATCCTGCAGGTTGGTTTATCCTGAGTGAAGTATTTGTCCTCATTTCTTTTGGCTTGCATTGCATTGCTGGATCGGCATACCTGTACACGTGGTGTATCGTTGAGCAAGGCTGATCTGTGGACTGGTTTTTTCCTGAGTGAAGGATCTGCATTAATTTCTGAACTGGAATGGTGTTGGTGGAACGGTGTACATTCGCACTTCGTGTACTTCTGGGAAACGTATTGACCTCACTTCGGACCTCGGGAGCAATAGGCTGAACCCCGAGGCCTCCACCGAAGGGCTCGGTCGGAACTTCATATCTGGGTAGTGATTCGAACCCAGATAAAACAGCTCATGGTGGGGGGGGGGTGAGTGTGTGTACGTCGCTGCCATCCTGCCGCCCTTGTGTAATTGTGTGGACCGCTGTGAAACGAACGAACTCTTTCATTTTAAAGGACAGAAAGAAGGAAAGAAGCACAAATTACATCAACTCCGAATTTAACGATTAAAACTGACAATGATGGGAAACTCACGTCAGTCACCATGGCAACGCAAAGCAGCATCGACGTGAAAAAAAACACAAATATACCGGAGAAACTCGTTTCAAATCGATGGGATTCAATTAAAAAAAAAAAAATCAACAAAAGCCGAGAGTTGCTTTTTTTTTTTAAACCAAAACGATAATTACCATTTTTGTAGCATTTCTCGAGTTTCTCTCCTGTGGAGAAAAGCGACATTGCGCTCACGAACTCTGAACGTGAAGGGTGTCCGCTCCATATTTCGATTTGAAGAAGTTCCAATGTCGAAGATGGAGTTGAAAGCTCCGATCTTCCAATAATACAAATAATAGCTGTTTTCACTTCAGACTATACATTCATATACGTACAGACAGCACTGTGAATACATCAACAGGGTGGGAAGGATCAGTCAAGCTAACAGTAAACTGAAACACACCCTAAATCGTTTCGTGGAACGAAGAGCCCTTTAATATTATTTTTTTAATTTATTTTTTGCCCTCACAGATGAGGAAAAACGCAAGAATAAAAATAAACGACGGAAAGATAAATTATCATGTTCGACTAATCTTGTAAGATGATAATGGGAAAATTGCCATTCAAGCTTTCCAAATGATTTGCTCCAAGTACTGTACCTGTACATTCGGGGTATCAACATGATGAAGAATACCAAGGGGAAAATGACAGGTTATGACCAGTGTGGGCCCATTGAGGAATACCACCAAGGAGACTGCTGAGGCAGCACCAACGCCCTGCACAGATTATGGTCCCAATGGATGGATAGATCATTATAAATCAAGAGGTGGTGTTAATATTGCAGAGGAACTTAGTGAGGGCCGCAGCTAGAATATTGTGTGCATTTCTGGTCACCACAGTTCAGGAAGGACATAGATGCCAAAGGGAGGGTTCAGCGCAGGGCAACGAGATTGATTCCGGGCCTAGCCAGACTCAGCTATGAGGAGCGGCTGAAGGAGACGGGGCTTTATACACCAGAAAGGAGGCGGTTATGAGGAGATATGATGGAGATGTTTAAGATAAAGAAAGTTACAGACATAAGTGCAGATGAATGATTCAAGAGTAGACAATGACAGGACCAGGGGCCATAGCCTGAGAGTAAAGAAGAGGAGAGTTAGGATGGTATTAAGGTAGGGGACTTTCACTCAGAGAGTCGTTAATGCATGGAATGGCCTCCCTGGAAAGGTAGTGGCAGCAGAACAAGTAGATAAGTTTAAATTCGAATTAGATAGGTACCTGGAAGTGACAGAGGGGTATAGGGATGTTGGCAGGACTTTTAGGTAGCTTGAGCATTGATGGGTAGCGTTGTTTGTGGGGTCTCAAGATGTGTTGTAGAGTAAGTTGTTTGTTTGTTTTTAAATCAGGCTCATGCCTCCTCCTTGGGGTAATACATATACCTCTATCTTCAGTACCTGCATTAGGGTTATGCATGGTGGTTTTCCGATATCTTCCAAATAGATAGTCATGGCAAGAACGTATATGTTCAGGGTGTCGACGATAACTCGCCGAATCTTCCTAAAACACAATGCGGGATTCTTTAACATCCATCCAACAACCAGACGACTCCTCCAGATTAACCTCCATCCAAAGGACAACATACCAATGCCCTCCCCATACACATAAAACATCAAGCTGAACTTATAATTGGAGTGAGATTCAAATCAAGGACAGAGAGTTCCGAGGCTGCCATGAGCACCCTCCATGCTATTCTGCAATCTCATAAACCTCTAGATAATGTTATGGACATGTTGAAACGAGGGAAAAAGTAAAGTTATTTTCAACTTTAACTGCTCAAACTGGAACTTCAACACTTGATCACACTTTTTGGGGATCTTGCTTTCAAAGGTGTGTGTATGAGACCCTCTGAGGTACAACTAACTTTCACATCACATTTAACCTCGAGGGAGGGAATTTAACCAGTGTACCAGCACTCATGATGGCCCTCTTTTGGGATCTTACCGAAACTTCCAATCCTCCTGCTCCACCATCTCCAAATCCATGAACAGACAGCAGCATCTTTACATCTGCTGTGAGAGAGTGAGATTGTTTTCACCAATTTGTCTGTGAGCAAGACACGTCGAAGTTGTGGATGGATTCATAGAAACTTATGCACAGATTTGGTGTGTCACAGAAGAATCAATTTAATTGCGAAGATCCAGGCAAATTTAAAATGATTCGTCACCCTTGAGAGATGGGATATATATATATATATAGTAGATTTCAAAAAGTTGTGGATGAGTTAGTTGTTCGGTGAAAAGAACAAGCCAATTCGATTTTGGTTCAGGTCCAGATCCTCATCCAGACTGTCAGTGGGAAACAACAGTTTCACCTGGCAGAGGTATGTGTTCTACCGATGTCATTCCAGTTAGCAAAGAAACTGTCACGGCATACACTCGACTGCCCAGAAATTAACAACTTTAAAACAAGCAGTCATAGACTGGTACTTACGAAATCGTCAACTTGACCTCTGACTTTGTCTAATAAAAGCTGTCTCTGGAGAAGGGAGTGACGCAAACCAGAAGTTTCTACGATGATTCTGTACCAAACCATCAAAAATGGAATGTTTGACCTCACTGTGACCTTTGACCAAAATCTAATCAGCACTAGCCCTCACCCTCCTGAATCACGTGGTGTAATTTGACATTGGTAGCTTCTTCCGTTCGAGTTATCATGCCTACAAACACACACAGGACGGAAGTCATCAATATACTAGATTTCGTAAGTAATAATTATTATATAAATCACAACCTGCAAAAGGGTCATCCAATTCCCAATGGGACAAATAAGTTGCACACACATAAGGATGTCAATAAAATATTGGACCTCATTTTTGTGCACATGGTACAGGCAAAAATGTGCAGGCCATTAGAAGATACATATTGCACTTACATTTATATGATGGAAAAAAATAAAAACTTGAACCAAAAGCCAGACTCAAGCCAGTGCTCAAATGGAAAGAGTAAGCAGGTTTAGAATTTGGCAGAGGTACCGGCGCACAATGACCTACCCTTGCAAGATGTGGCTTTAACACTACCAACAGCAAGTCAGATTGCAGAGATGTGAGGATTGAGGGATTTCCACAGCGGTACAATCCCCACGAGCCGCACCATGGGGACACGATCAGATCTTGTCCGGGAGGCCTGCACCTCATTTTATTCTTCAAATCCACAATTATTAATTCCCATTGCTAAGCCAAGTTTGAATAACCCAAAAATGTTGGAAATTAATCCCTATAAATCAAGAAATGCTACAAAAGACTTGTGGGTGACGTTATTGCAAACCAAAATAGTACAAACTAGTGAACAGTCTCCATCCCGTCAAGACTTGGACAGGCTGGCCTAGAGGTAGAGGTATGTATCCTCACCTCAAAGCTGTCCAGCCTAGGTTCAAATCCCGACAGCTACAAACCATCATCCCGTAGTTTCACATGCAGGGCGATTCAGTGCGTGCGCCGTTCTTCAGATGTTCGTTAAACTAGCGTCCCGTCTGCTGGCATTACTTGGTAGACATTAAAAATCTCTTGGGATTCTTCACGAAGAGTAGGCAAGCCATCACTGACACTCAAAACAACTTCCAAATTCCTGCCCGAAGCGATAGAAGACATCAGTGGCACAGCCGTGCCCTCACTCCTTCAGCCAATGCTGTTACAATAAGCTGTGCTGCGTGATACGAAAGACTTGCAGAAGCTAGGATTAGAGCAAAATTTCTCTCCCTAGACCCCCCAACCCCTCAACATTGAGGCATCGTCATGAGAAAGTCAGTGCACATGAAGGCCACAGCATACATTTCCAAGGGTTTATTCAAATTTGAAACCTACATCTTTCAATATTCATCAAAAATTCGCATCAAGAGAACACAAAGGCAAAATACAATGGAAATCTTTATTGGGCATCTAACTTTCCACATTACCAAATGTCATAAGCAAGCAACTTGTGCACTTCCATGTCACAGCCTCGTGTCAAGACACCAAGCAGCTGGAAACAGCGTGCACAGCTTTTTATGTACAGACATACATCACAAGTGAGAAGGCTATCTTTGCACATATTTGACATCTAATTTCTTTCCAACCTTTTATTTCAAAGTTTTCTTTCCAAAAAAAAGAAAACAAAGTGGAGCAACATTCATATGCAGGAGCAAAAGTCTGGGAGCATGCTGGGAAACCGATATGTCAGCACGAGCAATAACCACGACAAAGCAACCACAGAAATATCAAGGAAATGACAGAGCAAGGCACCGGCAGATGCTGCTTCCTATATATATATTACAAAAGACAATTTCATCCTTTCCTCAGAGACTTCCATTAGGACCCACATCAGGAGAGAAAACTTCCCTGCTATTCATGCCAAAGCTCTATTTCCCCCAATCCCATACCAGATTCTGCCTGCAAGCAGCCATGTTCATTACACAAAGTTTTGTCAGAGTTCCCCTCCAAGCATCGCTCTCACTTTGACTCGGTGTGGGGAAGCAAATTCCTCCTCGTATCAGCTCGCTGCATAACAAGCTTCTGTGACATTGTTACGATCTGGGGAAATGGTTTAGTGCTGTTATTCGAGAGTGTGCGTGTAATATATATTAGTTTTAGGACATTTTTGATCAAATGCAAATTGTCGTCAACTATTAACCAATGACAGAATTTCCGAACAAATTTGAATTATCGAAACAGCAGCACAGTGGCAAGATCATTAAAGTACCAAAAAGTAAATGCGAGGCCGGCGAGTATGAAAGGAAAAAATAAAATAAATCTGTGTTTTATAACTTTATTTTAAACTTTTTTTTCTGGCAAAGACCCTTAAAACATTTGTATATCTGTCTCAGCAAGCTGATCACTGCCAATATTACACCAGTACAAACAAGTGATCAAAAGTGACATCTTCCCCTTCAGATGGATGTGACACCATCACTTCAAAAACTATGACAGCAAACCCACAATGGCAGAAATAAACAAGCTGAGCCTCAACAAGAAAGAAAGAAAAGAAAAAGAAAAGAAAAAAAAACCCGAGGATTTTCAGAATGTACACTTGAGCTTCCTTGAATGGATTATGTGGTGATTCTCAAGGAAAAGTGCAGGAGCAACAGGGAGCGTTTTGGCAATAACCGTTGAGAATACAAGCACAAGACATGTTTGTACAAGTTCGGTGCGGTGCAACTGGCGCACATATGGTGCCGGGGTGCAATGGAGGCTGTTAAGCAGGGCCAGGAGCAAAAATAAAAAATAAAAAATATTTTTCAACAACAGCCACCACCGCCTTGTTGTCCAGCGAGCGTCCCAGCCTGTGCAGTGCCTGCGCCACCATGCTGAGGCCCAATCTTGATGCCATTGTTCTTTATGGGACCGAGCGAGAGATGGGATAGAGGGTAGACAACCAGAAAAAAAAATTACAAAATTCAGCAGTCTGCTAATGGAATCTTACAGGCATCTATGGTCAAATATAAATCAAGCAAAATGAGCTGAACAAATGAAAAGCTCAGATACAAGATTGCAGCAAAAAAATAAGTCAACACTGGTGCAAATCAGGCAAATCCATTCAAAAAGAAAAACATTCCCTGATATTTACGTTCTGGAAACGTTTCCCATTACCCCTCGATGCTGATGCTTTCCTTTCTCGCAATTGTTTAATTGAGCAGACAACTGGTATGTACATGGTGTCAAAAACTAGGCTTTGTCCAACAATTCACATCTGGACGACAGCAATGTCAAGCCAGATTTAACCAACTGCATAAGACAGGGGTTAGACAATAAATGCCACATCCTTTGAGCAGAGAAGGCATTTAAATAAATGTTAGAAATAACTTTAGAAACTCAACGTAATATTACAGAATGTGGCTTTAAAAACAAAAAAAGTAGTTGAGCGACTGGGAATTTTCCCCACATGGCACGGAATTCCGGAACCAAATATTTACACTGGAAATCTCAGATTTGAATGGATTTTCTGCTGTAAACGATGTAGCACGGCCAAATTGTAAGGTTTGATGGCCGAACCAATAATGAAGACACGTGTTAATTTGAATATTTTGCTGAAAAACTGCGGCTCGTTTCCATTTCCCAGGACAATCAACCTTTTTATATGTACATTAAAAAAAAAATCCATGCTTTTCAGCAAACAAAATAAAACCCATGTGTTATAAGGATACCCAGGCCTTGTATCCATTGTACTGAAACAAACGTGGCACGATTGCAGCAGCAATGAATCACATCTCACGATTTGAACTTTTTTAACTTTGGGATTTAAATTAAAAAAAAAAAAAATTTTAATTATGTACATACATATATATATATATATATATAAATAATTTTAAAAAACATTGCAAGAGCATTTCAAAATAAATAAATAAATGCATTGCAAGTGTCATGCATCTGCTCCTCACATTACATCCCAATAGGTAATTAGACGTTTCAAATTTATAATCATGCATTCCCATTCCAAACAATGCCTTGGCTGCAGGTTCTATAAACACTTTTAGATTCCCCCGCCCACCCCACCCGCCATTTAAAAACAGATGGCATTCTCATAGTTTATAGCAATGTCAACATTTCAATCATTCATATCCCTCAACCTTCAGAAAATTGTCCATTCTCAAAGACCAAATATTTTGCACAAATACTACACATTATCTACAAACCAAGGCCACTGGCTGTTGCTCACATTCTTCTGAAATGTGATGTGGAAGGTACTGGTTAAAGTACAATGCAAATAGAAACCTTTTGCAGCAATCAGATGAAAACCATTTAGCAACAAGATAAATTACCATTCTGCATTTCCTAATAACTATGATCGGTCAGAAAAATCTTGGCATGCGTTTCCCCACCCTCAACTTTGGTTGGCAAATGCTTGACATCTAAATTGTACATCAAATCATTTACAAACAAGAAAAAGAGCAATCAGAGATTGCAGACTCTCGCCAGGACTTCATTTGTGTACTGGTGTTATGTAATTAGAACCGTCACTTTATAAATGCTGGCAGTGATGACGGGGTACAAAGACATCCCGCTTTGATCGGACACCTGACCCTGATGTTTAATCAATATTCAATTGAATTTAGAATGGGATTAAAATATAATAGGTACAGTACTGCAATGGAGTCATCAGAAGGAACCCAAACAGGCAAAAAACAGAGATGAAGTCATCAGGAGTAACCTGGATAGG